>NC_133902.1:11287298-11324798 GCF_964199755.1 Larus michahellis | reverse complement strand
TTCGATGCACAGTTCAGTTTGGACTGGCAATGACAATTGCTAATCTGTCTTAAAATCATTAATAGAATACAGGTACAGAATAATATCCTTTGCTTCATAATAGCACCAGATTGCCCCAGTCACGGATCACAGTTCCACAGTGCTAGACTGTCTGTCTATGAGCACCCAAACCCAACATTTCAGGGGATACAGAGGCTTCCTGCAAGTACTGCCCTCTTGTAAGAAAGGAAAATAACTTCCATCAGCTCAACTGACATACAGTTCGGTTGGGTCATAAAAGCACCTCTACAGATCTGAGAAAAAACCCAGCAAACTTCTTGTTCATGGTTTGCAAGCTGAAGTTGGCAAGCAGGAATAGCAGTGGCATGAAACAATGCTATGAGTCTTTTATTTGGTAAAAAAGCAAGAGGGTGACATGATGTTCACGGTGTTCAGTAGCTCTTTGCTTGTCTCTCTCCTTGAGAGATATCAAATTTGCTTTCCAGATCCTAGTATGTGCATCTCAAATCACTAACTCAGAAATGATCCAAAGCAAAATATCCGTATTTAAACTCAAATACTCTTCCCTCCTGGGAAGTATGTGCATTAGGAAATAACGCACAGACAAGAGACAACCCATTCCTCTTTCTGGGACTCCAAGTGAACTCATGCACAAACCTGAGGAACTTACGGAGCAAAAATCTTCCAACAGGTTGAGCAATGGTAGCTTCAAAGTGAATTTTATCATGTTGTCCTGTAAAAGAAACCAACTACCTTATTTTAAGAAACAAGAAGGAACATAGAAATATGTCAGGTCTCCAAGCCCAAGCAGGCAGTTGAGTGCATGACATTCCTCCAACAGATCTGTGGCCCACGACTGCTGGGCTGAACTATGAAGAAGGACAATCTGCAAGAGTATGGGGTTTTTTTTTTACTGTTTATTTTTCGCTAATTGTACTGGTGTGATATAATGGGGTAGGGAAGAAAATAAACAAGCAGCCAGTGCATGTGGCTATCTGCTTAAAAATAGTTCAGATGGGCTGAGGTTTTAGCCTTTATCTCACTGGCTGACCTTGCTAATACAGTATGTAGATCTCTTGCCAGCTAATCGGCGGACTGTAAAGCATGGTTTCAAGCTGTGGGCAATGATCTGTAACAGGAATGAATGAGTGGGTTTTAGCAGCCAGGATCTGTAGCCTACTATCTGTATCTGACAGCTGTCACCCTCCCGACAGAGGCCAAGGCCTAGCCCTGCATTTAAAAGCAGCATGGCTGATCAGATTACTAGGACAGTGTGTCAGAACTGACTGCACTGAACTAGAGAGACAGAAAGTAAATCTATAAATAGCAGTTCTGCTTGTCTCCATGAACCACTGAAGGATAACCAATATTGAACAGCAAATGCAATGTTTAGTCTCTGAAACCAGTGGAATACGGTTCCTTTGAGATCAGAAGATGCTGCCTGATGATGTAAGGGACGGGCACGGGAAGCTTTGTGGGCAGGCGAGTGGCTATCCTGGCAACAGCAATGGCTGTGTTTGCAAAAGGAAATAACATGTTTAAAAGTTCTCGGCCCTCAAGACGTTGAAAGCAACAAAGCACAAAGTCACCGTAGACCAAAGCCACCTTTGTGCAAAATGCACGCAGAAAGCCAGCCGTTCCCTGGGGAATCCCAGCGCTCAAATAGATGCTGTGATAAAATGAGAGCTGCTTCCTTTGATACCTGTTATAGATGTGAACCAAGTTTTCAGTCAGAATGGTTGAGCTCTGGAAGGAACTCAAAGGCAGGGATGTTGGAACTGCGGCTTCCAAAGGCCGTAGTGATAGCAAAGCTCAGTTACTGGACATCAAGGAGTTAGTTATAAAAGACCTGATCAGCACTCTGCAGTATGTATCAGCTCTCTGATGAGCCATTCAACACTCTTAGAAGTTTCTGATGATAAAACCAGAATATCTGAAAATTTGTAAACAGCTTTGGAAACACAGCCCCAGAGGTCAGTGGAGAGGAATGGAGAGCGGGATCATGAGCCAAGGCAATAGGAAACCATAACGGTGAGAATAACGTGGTAGTTGTCATATCATTGCTAACTGTCGGGTAATACCAGACACTACTGCAGGCAAAACAGAGGTCCAGAAAGACCTCAAATGACATGAGGGGTCCTGGGTCTCTTTTGCAGTAGAAACCAGGAGACAGCAACTATTTGGTTGCAATTCTGAATTGGGAAAGGTCATATGCTGCTCTATCGGCCTATGCATGCTCCTGGTGATGAGACGGAGCTCTTTGTTCACGGACCATCAGGAAAGAGAAAGAAGAGAAACATGGTTGATCTTATGCTTAACCTGGTTACTGCCAGCTGGAGTCTTGCTCTGGACCCCAAGACATGTGTCAAGCCAGCGGTTCCCTGTGTGCTTTACAGGTAGCAACTGACTCCACAAACTGATGGTCGTTTGAGCTGCTCTGTTCTCCAGCCAGGAAAAGACCACACGCTGCCAGAATACGACAGTCAAGTACAACTATAAGCACAAAGCATGGACTTAATTACACAGATTAAGTTTTTCTATTGAAAATAAAAAAGCAATAATTGACCATAAAGAACTGGACACAAAGAGTATAACTTTTTACGATGCTGAGAATAGAGGAAGAGCCCACCTCAGATAACTCAAGGTACGGAAATGTGGACATCTACTTAAAAAAAGGCTCAGATGAGTGAGGCAAATCAGTGACACAAGAAGCCCAACCAGCTCAATATTCTCTCTCCTAGAGAGACACATAGCAGCATACTTCTAGCAAGCACGCACTCTTCCCTCCCTACAACACGTTTTTTGCAGCCCAAGGACTTCTGAGCTGGAGGTGGAGCCCCTGTCTTTTTAAAGCTGGGCATGGATCTTTTCCCAATGAATTTGAAAACAGGATGAAGATGATATTTATCCCCTGAATTGAAGAACAAATCAAAATCTTTCCAGCCCATAAGTTTCAAAATAGCAATTTACTGGTACCCAAGTGTCATGCTTACCCTTGGCCACAGTGATGAATCTCACTAATAGCTGAATACTTTTATCAATGTGTTTTTCTCAGCTAATTTAGTGCTCATGAGATGGTCCTCAGTGACAACCCTGGCAGCTGGCTCCCTCCGCACGTCAGCAGACCCGGGAGCGTCTGCGCTGCCTTCCTCATGCTGTCCCCAGCCTGCATGGAGCCTGACCTGGAGGAGCTGTACCGGGGGTGAGCGGCCACTTCAGTAGGTGCGAGTCCCTCCAGTGCTTGGTGGCCCTGCCAGGACTGTCCCCCAGGGTGCAGCCGCAGCGGTGGCTGGGCGACATGCACACCCGCCTGCGAGAAACTGGGCTGGCACCCAATGGACTCCCTCCACGCAGGTTACCGAGCAGGCGTCAGATGGCAACAGCTCCTCGTGCGGCCGCAAACCAGTGACCTACATTACCAGTCCCTGGAGCCATCCCAGGCCCCCACAGTTTCTCATTAGTAACAGATTCTTATTTATTTCATATAGTCAGTGGCTTCTGCCAATAGACAGTGCACTCCTAATTAAAAGCTGACTTCTTTCATAACCTATAAAGTCCTATTTCCACCTCTGCCCCGACATGCAGAGAAATGCGAGCCTTTCCTGTGGCTGAGTTTGTCCTCCATTTAAAGGCAGATTCCACAGACAAAGCAGAAATGCGTTTTGTTTTATTTTTTTAAAGACAGCATAAAGCAACAAAGTTTGAAGGACATCCAACATTTATGCTGTGTGCCCACTTAATATCACAGGGGACTTTCCAAAGGAGCAAAGGTTTCCTTAATAAAGGGTCTCATTGGCTGGTTGGATCAAATCATGTATACACCGATATTTTGCTTCTGGCAATACCTTAAACCCACAGTTAGGCAAGTGTAGAGATTGCAGTGGCCTTGAAACTGTAGCATGGTTTATACATGGTATACACATCTTTGAGGATTTGGAGAAATCTACAAGGGATCTAATGCTTTTCCACCTATTGACATTTACAAAGCAGTTTAAATCATGCATGAGAGGCCTCAGGCACATGTAGTTCACAAAACATAACTCTGCGCTCCCAGGGAATTTAAGCTGACCAACGCTCTTTATTAGAACCGACAGTGAAAGACAGCTATTGCAAAATCTGTACAAGAAATGCAATGCAAAGATGACAGACTTAATGCCAGTGGATATATTATGCAGATTATCCAACTCAAGCCTTGCTTGTTAAATAAGTTTCACGCTTTCCTCACTCCCACTGCCCCTCTTAGGAAATATCCTCCCTGGCTTTATCAGGGGAGCTGTTCCCTAAATTCCTTGATCAATCACCCGCTTTCCAGGACTTCAGACATGCCGAGTTAGCTCTGAAGATAAGACAGCGATGCTTAAAGAGTGGAAAACAGTTAAATCTTTTCACCTAACAGCACAACAGTGCCACACACGTACGAGATGAATACCTTAAAAACTTAACAGCTGATGAAAGAATAGGAAGGATTTTAAGGAATCCATCATCTCCGACAAGTCACCTTGAAGCTGTGAATTCCCAGTGCAATATAATTTTTTGAATGTATGCTTTTGCTATGTACATACAAACAAAGCAAAATCCTGAGATCCTTGCCTATGTTTTGATCAGTTCTTAATTACATTTCGAAACTCTCTAATACAGATTATCTGAGAATCAGGCTTCCTACCGGGAGAAAGAGATTATGTGTAATTTGATTGCCTCTTAAAGCTTGTGAATGGTGCTTAATGCATACATGTGCAGGAGGGCATTCTGTGTTCTTCACGTGGAAGCGTCACTTGTGAAGCTCTTCTGGTGGTGAGCACTGTTCAAACAAGTATTTTCACTGAGTTCACCCAGGACTGATGTGTTCCAGCCTCCTGGAACTGCGCACGCCTTCAAGTGTCCAACCATCATAGAATCACAGAAGGTGTTGGGTTGGAAGAGACCTTTAAAGGCCATCGAGTCCAACCCCCCTGCAGTCAGCAGGGACATCTTCAACTAGATCTTTAACTAGATCAACCACGTAAAGACTGTATTTACATACACATATAAAAACACAAACATTAAAAGGACATTTAAAAATAAATAAATAAAAGTTTCTGTATAAAAAGCATGCAACTATGTACACGCAGATGTATGCAGCCATGTATTATATTACATATGTGTATGTGTGTGCATATGCATGTATATATTATACCCGTACTTAAAATTTGTAAATTATCAGTTACATGTTCACTGAGTGGCAAATAGAAAAAGAAAATGTTTCTTTTTTTTTAACTGATTGATGGAAATTAAAAGTTTCAAGGAAAGAAACTTAGCCTTGCAGTGACATCTCTGAATTACTACTAGTGGCTTGCCTTAGCAGCAAGCTGGGTCACGTCAGGCTTGACGTAATAAAAATAATTTGCTTAATATCACGCTTTCAGTACCGCAGAAGTGCTATCGGCAAATCAAAATCACTGATTTTTTGTGCACACAGGAAGCAGAAACAGATGTAGACTAACTACTCTGCTTAAGGGGAATCAAGGGAAGGGAATGTTTTTCACCATACCAGCTTGGGTTTCCTTTAAATCTCTAACTAAAAAAAGCAGTGGAAACCTCTTCCAAAATGCATTTGATGAATATAAGCGCAAACAAGCTTAATGGGGCCTACTTCCAATCACGCTTTTGTTACTGGCTGTAAAACACATGGCAAAGCATAAAGTATGACACCAATGGAGACATAAGCGGCATTTAACACTCATATGTAACTCCACCTCTTCAGGAATTAGACAGATAACATAACAATGAACGTTTCATAAGATTTTAGAGCTTGATTCACTGCTGACGGAAATCAGTAAAAAGGTTATAATTGACTTCAGTGATACTGGATCAGGGCCCTAAATAGAATAGGAACCTGCACAGTGTAGAGGGAGAGAAGTTAAATCTGTTCGGCTGCTTTAATCCCAGGTTTTGCTAAAATACCTTTGCCATGGATACTGCAGCTTCCTCACCGGAGAGCGGGGGCAGCGGGTCAGAACCAGGCTCGGCGGGCTCCTCAGGGAAGGGTTACAGCCACAGTTAATCACATCTTACCCACCACAGGATCATCTGGTCAGCAAGAGCAGTTCTTTAGCAGTTTTCCCGATTTCAGTGTTCACACGCTACATGTCTGAAGTTTTCCCTGTACAATACTTCCATTATGTATATTAACTCGAGAGATAATTTTTCCAGTTGCCACAGATTTTCATCAGCTAAAAAGAATTGCTTCAGAAATATTGCTATCAGTTCACATCAAAGAAGAAGGAGTAAAACGAATTTTAAAAAGCAACCAAATGTTAGTTTAATATAAACAGTGATAACTCTGATACAGGGTAGTTTACCAGGTAAATATAAATGCCATCATAGTCAACCACAAGCTTGGGAGACTGGCAGCAAAATATCAGCGAAAGAGTGGGATAACTCATAAACTATTGAATAAATTTCTGTAAATGCCCTATGAGCTTTCAAACACTGAAATTCATCACACACGTCAAAATCCCGATGTTGAACCATTTACATAGCATTGAAAATTGGCAGGGAATAAATACTGAGAGAGGAAAAAAAGTCCTACAAAATCAAATAGTAACCTCAAACTGTATGACGGAGGCTGTTGAGCTAATGACTCTACGATTGCCAAGGCTTTTGCATATTACAATAACTCACTCCTCTACTGAAACTCGAAAGAACTTACTAATATCAAAACAGTTTATCTGAAAACTAGGCAGAGAATATTGAGCAGAAATAGCAAGGAAGAAGTATCTTGTATCAGTGAAACTAACATGCAAGTGGCTTTCTTGATCAAATTGTAGTTAAACTTGGTGAAAATGCAGTAGCAATAGGAAATAAGCCAAGATTGTTCACCTTCAATAGTCTATAAATATTCTTCTAAGGGCAGAACAGCTGCTTTACTGAGGGAATACACATATGCAGTACAATTCCTCATCTATAATTACAAGAAAAACTATATTTCACATTTCTCTCATTTCCAGGTCTTTTCTTTGATTTTACATCTGATACAGTGACAACGAGATGGAGTTCCTGGAGAGACCGGCATAGTCTGTGACTAAGCTCCAGCTCAGTCAGCCAAGGAGGCACAAAGCAAGCTCATCTGCGGTCACCGTTGAGACGAGATTGCCAGCCCTCATCAAAGTAGAAGTTGTCTTAGGGAAAGAACTGACCTAAACTAGAAGCCGCAAGCACATCTCTGCGTGGATTCTCCACGTTGCGGCAGTTATGGCAAAGGAGCCACAAAAGCCATCCTCACCCAGGCAATCCAGCCCTGGGGGTGTTTGGAGCCCGTCTGGGTGGGCTCAAAGCACCGTGGTGCAGGAATGGTACCAGAGATGCTGCTGGAGGGCTGCGCATTCTCATCACTGTTGGTGCAACCACCGCTACGGTCCATGAATAGCAGTCGGAGCCACAAGACTGTCCCGACGGTCCACGTTTTAAGGCATCTGAAACGTTTTAAGTTAGATAACGGCATGAGATTGTCCGATCAGCACTGTCAGGGCTGATCCCTCCCCTGACAGTGGAGGACCTGCCACCGCTCTGGTCCTGAGACACTGGGAGAAGCAGAAGTGGCTCTATCACACGGGCACCCATGCACGTGGGAGCGGACGGGTCCAGGCCATAGAATGAGACTGCATTACGCAGGCTTCAAATATTGTAAAATACAGTAAGTCTGCTATGTTCTGCATACACAAACAACTTCACTTTGCTTCGATACAGTGGCTCACTTAAAACATTTCTCTCTGTCCCGTGACTGGTTCGTTGTCATCTCTGGCCAGTCCCCAGTCTGTTACTAATTGGCACCGCTGTTGTCAGGCTTGGGAATGAGGCCAGGGCCAGAATGGGCAAGAAAAATAACCCCCTGCTCATTCCCCAAAATGGCTCGTTCTCGTTGGGGCATTACTGATCCAAGCACATGGGAAGGCTCCATAGCCATGCTGCTGCCCTTGCTCTCGGAAAACAGAGCTCGCCCTCAGGGGGATATTGATCTCAACGCACTATTTAAAAATACATTAAATACATTTTTTCTCTATATATTTGATAGATATGATTATGGCAGCCCCTAGAACAACATGCCTGTTTGTAGACTGCTTTCAAATTCATCTAATTTGTATTGCCAGATGGTATGAATGATTGCTACAGATAAACTTTGGATACGTTCCATTATTAATTGACAGAAGCATGGTCACAGCAGAACGCTCATCCCACACCGCAGGTCTGACAATTAATGGTTAAAAGATGAAACTACTGAGGAAACAATGAGTCCCATGAGTCCCAAGTCCCATTTTATAGCCTTGAGAGCTAAATTTAAACAACCAAAACGTATTCTGCTCTTAGATCTCTATATACCAACCTCCTTGCACTTGTACAGTTTCCAACCCCGCCACCAGCTCTTTGCAAAGGAGGGGCTGTACCGTGGCGTGCCATACAGCGCGACTGGAACCAGCGCAGGAGGGGGAGCTACGACAGTCTTATGGCAGGTTCAAGAAATCACGCGGTTGTCACAACCACATGTCTCAACCGAGGCTCATTGCAGATGGTTGGTTTGAAGCTGGTCTTCTCCATAAAACACAAGACGTAGACATCGCAACAAAGAGTGTTAAACGCTGTGCGTTGTAGACAAGACACTTGCACCCGAGGTAATGGTGAAGCCCCGAGGAAATGGGAATACCTTGAACCTACGTACTTTAGAAAACTGATACCTAATGATCACGTCCTCGATGAATTAAGCAAAAGCTGAGTAAAAGCCAAGTGCGTAACTGATTACAATTTTTCATGTTTCAAGCTATTCTGCCAGAACACAATATATACACACAGAACTTCTTTTAAAAAAGGAGATGTTAAGAGCTAAGAAATCCACATACTTGGGATGAAGAACATTTCCCAGTGACACAGACCTGAAATACAAATAGCTGATGAAGGATGCCCTAAGACGTGAAAAAAGAAAAAGAAATGCTTTTTAGCTTCTTGACTTGCAATGGTTTTTCCTCTTGCTACGTACTGAACAGCATGACACATCTCAGAAACAATATTTATACTTATAGCACAGCTTTCATCTGCAACCTCTTGCATGTCGTATAGATTTGCACGCGCCTTTTCATAAACACACATACTGAGGGTAAACAGCCAAAAAGGTCTATAAATTTCTTCATCTGAGGTAGGACAATATGGCAAGTTAGCAGAGAACACCTGTACTATATCATGACCCAGAGACTGATGTGAAAAGGGTTATAATCACAACTGCAGAGTCAATCCTGCAGAGGTGAGGAATGCAAAAACCCCAAATGAAGTCTGACTGGCATGCAGGCTAATAACCTCTTCTCTGCCCCCCCCGCCCCCCCGTACACATCGAATGACTATAATGATATGCAATGATCACAAATAACCACAAGTTCAAAAGCTGAGCTGTGGATTCAGGTCTTTAATGATGTTAAGACACTGATTTGTATGTGCAGAAGGTAAACATGCTTGGCAAAAAAACCCAACTGAAGGACACAGATTTCCTTATTGTTTTATTTGAGTTCAGGTACTGCCCCACGCTACCCTCTGGTGCATTACTGAACTCCTTCCTCAGTCCTATCGATTGCTGTCTTTCCTCTGGCTGGTATACGTGGCATAAACACAAAGGTGATACCTACAGTCAGCATCGGATCTGACTGTTCCCGACAACTCCTGTGATACAGCAACCTCAGGGACTTGAGGACACATCTGTGAGTAGATGTAGTAGCTGCCATCTGCACGAACTGCATTATTTAACTGCATTGGCACTGATTAACATTTGCTGTAACCTATGGTAATGGGCTCTGGGGGCTTTCCATGTCTGCTACACAGTGGCAGCTGATGTCTCCTGCTCCATCCTTAAAACAGGATGTTTTAATTTTTAATGGAGCACATGTTCGATTGGCTATACAAACAGGCTAATCTGCAAAGCATGTGCTCAATAACAAGCCAAGCTATGCAGCCAGAATAACAACACTGCTCTGCCATGCACGGGATGCAAAAGGCTGCCTGCTTTATGCCACCATCGCTCAGCACTGATGGTCAAGAGAAATGACTGTGCACGTTCCCCATTTTCAACAGCAGCCCTTAGGAATTAGCTACTTCCCTTAGCTGCACCTCGGGCTGCCAGATCGTTTCTCATTTGGGAAGTTAAACTGGAGAGTTGACGAAGTTCAGGTGCCTGGAACAGAAATCCCAAGGGTGCCGCAGGAGCATGGAGAGGCAGAGCTCCAGTGCTGCTTGGAGGGGAGAGCTCGGCCAGGGCTGGCACGCTCGGAAGAAAAAGAAGCTGGTGGGCATTTTAGCAGACAGCAGAGAAGCGGATGCTTCCCTACTGCTGGAAACAATATCTGAATAAAATTCTTCACGTCCTTTCCTTCTCTCAGATCTCATGTAATCCATAGACGTTCTCCTCCAGGGCATGTCTACTAAAAACACGATGTCAACATTTTGTGTTTAAAAGTATAGCCAACCTCTATGATAATGTTTGGTTTTGCCTACTTAAACTCCGATGCATTGTATCCATGCTCCCAAAGAGAAGAGGAGTCCTCTAGAGATGAAGGCCGTAACGCAGCGTTTTAACATATTTACAGGTGGAGGGAGGCTACCATAGTCACACGTGCTCTCCCTTGAGATAACATTTTTGGGGTGGGATAGGCCCTAACCGAAGTCCTGCAGCCAAATGGATAACGAAAATCGCTTGCATAACAGACAGACACTAACAAAAAAGGAGAAAAAGAAAGGCAGTCACTGGGCTGACATGTATTTGTTGGGGTGTCTGAAGCAGATGGGTCAGAATCCAGGAATCTTGGGCTTTTACGTTGCCTGTGAAACCTCTTCAGGTTATTAATTTTCCAGATTCAAGGAGTTTGCTTCTGTTTCAGATTTTTTTCTTGTAAGAAGCATGTTTTCCAAAGCCCAGTAGGTTCTTTTTCTGTTTCTTTGAATCACTTGTTACCTCTGACCTGATTTGTCTACAGAATATGCCAAATCTGTAACAAGCATGGGCTGATTAAACAATTAATGGAATGCTATTTTAGGACAGCCTCGTCTTGCACCAAACCTGTACTCAAGACTGTTTCTGAAGCATAAACATGAACTGACCTTTCAAAAAGGTCACTTTTATTTTTCTGCATTTTCTTCCGTGATGAATTATGCCTTTGAGAAAGGCACTAAATTATGGAGCCTTTCAACAGACGTAAGAAAGTTAGAGGAATGTTAAGAGGAATTTCGTTCCTCTGGTCTTCACAAAGCACACATAGGAAGCTTTTCATGGTTTGGATTAGTAAGTACATCTAACGAGCTAATGAACACCTGCCTTAAGACATGAATATTGAAGATGCCAATGTAATTATCCCCCTCGTAAGTGGCCAGCCAGGTCTTGATGCAAAAACTTCAGCATTGAGAACTGTATTTCTACCTTTTGAACCAGCGGCTCCATTTCCAGCAGTGGACCGCTGCCGGAGAACAGACCTGGCATTCACGCTTCACTGCCGATTACACTGGAAGCACATGTGAAAAACCAGACTGTTATTGCTTCTTTTCGGTTTTTGCAAGGTGTTGGAATATTCCAAAAATCACATACAAAACCCGTCATAAATTCACTGTAAACTTAGAAGAAGGGACAAAACATCCTCACACAGCAAGCTAAAATCCCCGTCTGTACATGCAGCTGGGTGCTGGCTGGGACAACGTGAGAAATCCCAGCCTGAGGTTAAACGCTCCGTCTCCCTTCCATCAGCGCTATCAGACCTAGTGCCGGAGCTGATCTCTACAATAACAAGATCTAAATCAGTGAGGGCAGTATTAAAGATAAAATGAGTATTGATTGGTGCGCTGAAGTCCATGTGCAAAAGCAAGCTTTGAACCTTTTTGATAAGAAACCTTGTCTATTTGAGAAGTCAAAAACTCCCAGGAATGTAACCACATTCTCAGTATGCACCATCTATTGACATCTGAAGGGGCAAATATAAGCTCTCTGGTTATCTTTACATCTATCACAATCACCCTTCTCATGTATGAAATAGTTCTCAGCATAGCAGCAATCATCCAAGACCAAATTTCAGGCAGTCTGGGGGTAAAAAACCAAAGCCAAAGCCACGGAATTCAGGTCTCTTCCCTGCGCAGTTGAGAAAGCTGAATTCATCTCATTTGTAACTCAGGAAGGTTCAGTCTGCCCTACAGAAACCAAAAAGCTGCTACATTAATGCACAAGGGTGTCCTTTCCATCAAGTTCCTTAATTAGCTTATCTGGAGAAAAAACTATACCAATCAAATTAAATATTAATCACATATAAACTGCTGATCACAATCAGCTGGGGGTTCACGCATGCAGAACGTAGGGATCGCAGTGTGATTTCTTTTCCCAGAGAGTTTCCTCCTGCTCTCTTTCCATTGCCAATTTAGCAAATTCATATAAAAAACAAAGCCTGAATTTTCCAAGTACAACATTAACAACAGACCAGGAGTTTTTCTACACTAAAATATTGAACTGAAAATTCAGTTCCTTTAAATCTTTCTAAATCCTTGCCTCTGATTGGGTTCATTAATAAACATGCTGGTTTTGTTACAGGGAGTGACATATGGCATAATCCGCTAACAGGAAGAAGTATTTTGCATTTTATTGTAGAAAACAAACATGCAAACAGGTTTTCACAGATGGCTTTCTTAGCTTCTGGGAGAAAAAAAAAAAGCTTAATAACGCTTGAAAACAATTCTCCCCCCTCCCTCCTTAAAAGAAAAGGAAAAAAATTTTGACTGGAACTGCTTTTCAATTAAAGTAAGTTCTACTCTACCTATCAGCTGTACACCAGCCTCCTTATACTACTGCTACTTATTTAGTTATGCATGAAATAAAAGCCTATCAACTTGCCAGTATCAGGACAATATGGACCTAGAAAAAAAAAATAGGGTGAAACTCTTGGCTTTGGTTACCTGCTAGAGAAAACACAAAAGTAACCACAGAGACTTTTAACCAGGAGGGATTTGTATCTTGGTAACTCGACGTCTGTCCATATTGCTCTGTTGCTTTGATCACATGTGATAACGCAAAGTCTATGGTCCACAGTGTTGTAAAAATATTGTATTATTTAAAATTTAAATTATGAATAAATTGCAGTAAGTCTGAGAAACTCTTTACATAGCCGCACTGTAATACTTTAAAATGTAGAGCATCTCTCGCTGCTGGTCATTCTCACCGAGACTCACTACTCCATTCCCTCATCACCTTCTCACCGAAGCTTCTTGGGAACAAGGCGGACCTTACTCTGCATTGCACAGTGCTCTTTGAGAGGTCAGATTTGCAGGATAATTTTTCAGTTCTGTCCAGCGTATCCAGCATTGCACTACCCCAAGGTAACTCGGTTCCCTTCCTGTCCATAACACAGCGTTCCTTGCAGCAAGCACAGACCTATCTGTGTATCTCCTAGAACCGCGATGTCTCCTAAGACGAACAAAGCCTTATGGTCTGGAGTACCACCCCAAATCTTTTTGCGATCTGATGTTAAATGCACCCTTTAAAAACAGCTCCCCGTCATTTCCATTTGACTAAACCTCTGCCTACCGCTTCACGTCCAGACTAGAGAGGTAGGGATAACTTGACACATGGTGGTAACAACCTAGAGTGAAGACGTCAGACCTAGCAGTGGGGGAAGAAGCGCTGGAACCATTTGCTTGCCCGGGGTTGCAAAATTCTACCTTACCATCACCCAGAAAGCAGCATGCAAATGCCGCTGCTTATGAATGCAGAAAGCAGGTCCTTTTCCTGCAGCCTGAGATGTTGCAGCCACCCCTGCCGTACTTTGGTGGAGGTAAAAGCGCTCATCCATAGAGAGACAGAAAGCTGTGGCAACCTTGCAGATAAGACAATAGTGGAATCAGGAACGGTCCTTCCTGTTAACTTCCACCAGGTATTACCAGGACTCCCATTAACAGAAGAAAGAAATGCATTCCCCAACACGAAGGAGAGCGCATTCAAAGCTCCCCAGGGCTACAAAACCTGCCTTACAATTTGGGAAGACTCCACGTTTCCTGAAGTAGCAAAGGCTAGACTGACCGTTACTGCCACAACAGTCTCGTGGGAGAAGGAAAGACCAAGTGAGGTGGTTTCTGGAGATTGAGGAGGAGGATCAGGTCAGCCCATGAACTGCAGGTTTCAGGCTCGCCCTTGCGCTAAAATACAAAACAAATGGTGCAGAAGTTTTCTGCATTAGGTGTGCTTAAGAGCTCATACTGTCTACATAGCGAAAGCAGCCAGCCTAATCCCTGTATCTCTTTTGCATAAGGAATCTGAGCTGACGGCATTTAATCAGCTCCAAATTTACACTACTGATCACCTTTTCCATTTAATCACGACTGCAGCCTTTCAAGAAGTAATTCCCTTTGGTTAAAATTAACAATGACAGGCTGTGTTTTTACACACTGTTGAAATGTGTAAAACAATCAGATGGAGAAAAAGAATATGCCCTCCTTTTTCAGAGCTGATTTACGATATGTATGCAAACCCTATTAAAGTTAAACCATGCTTTTCAATGAAATGAGGATTTCCAACAAGCTGCTCTCCATTTTATTTAAGGATCCCAATGACTGATACAAACGGTGGTAATCAGCTCTATTGCTAATATAGGATATTTGGGCTAGGAGATAACATACTTAACCCTTAAGTGAGAAATAGCTCATAAATCACAAGCACTTTGTGGGGAAGTATAATAAGACCCTCTCTTGTGAGCAGAAAGCAAATGATACCCTGCTGAGACACATTATACTCCTTTCTCCAAAATCTAAAGGTTAAATATAAAGAGAAATTAATGTAGAGAAGGAAGAAGACGGAGGGGAAGTGGGGACAGGAGTAGGCGGCTAAGAGGAATGCAAATATCTAAATAGGTGGGTTAATCTTATCTCCAGAGATAAGACAAAACCGGGGAGGATGTCGTTAGGGCTTGGAGGAGAAAGGAAAGCTCTTGGGAAACGGCAGGGCCTGGCAGATGCCTTCCAGCAGCCTCGGATGAAGGGTGCACACCTACGTCATCCAGAGCCTGACCAGACTCAGCCACAAAAGCCCCTGCCTCTCCCAGGTCTGAGGCCATGAAGGGGACGTTAAGCCGCGTGACGTTGTGTCCCGTTACAGTCTCCCGGGTAACGGGATGCCAAACGCGTGCAAAGGTCTCCACACCCACGCACGTCAAGAGATCACCCGTTAAAGGGATTACCTGGGATCACCAAACGGAGGATGAACTTGAGGCCAACGCTGAGGTGTACTGATTAAACCCACCTAACACGAGGAAACACAGCAGCCCAGTGAGGGAATCGCTGTGTCTGGCACTAACACCAGCCTTAGAAGAAGCAGGATCACGCAGTCAGGTCCTGTCCCACTGCAAACCAGTAGTGAAGCCCGAACTGGTGCATCCCAGACAAATGGCTCAAACACAACATGCAAGCTAAAAGTTATTCATTGTAACTACTCACTGGAGGATCTCACTGTGTTTTGCCCGTTGAAAGGAGAGGTAAAAGCTACAGCGAGCAGTCTCCACCACACAGAGGTGTTGAGAAACACATGACGAAAGCTAATAGCATTTCTGTTTTGGTTTCTTCTTGAGATTCCCTTCTGGGTTCCCGCGGTTTCCTTCTGCTCAGGGGAAGGGGTGCGAAGCAGGTGAAGGCGGTGGGCAGCTCCCAACGCAGAGCTGTGAGTGGGAGGATTTTTTGGCAGGTGGAGAAGACTCAGTGTCAAGACACACGGCAGTGACAGAAGGCTCGACTCCGCGGTGCCCGTGTGCTACGCGCCACCTCCCCGCCTCACCCACACACGTGGGTGCCACGCGACAGCGCAGGGGAAAAAACACCAAGAATAAGGACCGTGGTGTGATGGTTTGGGGGTTTTTTTTGCAGGGTGGGTGAGGGGAGAAGAGCTGGGGAACTAAACCAGAGGAAACGTTCCTCGGGAGAAGAGCAGGAGGAAGGCCAAGGAAGAACCCTTTGGCTTTGCTGGTTTTCCTACCTCACAGCTGTAACTCTTACCAATGGGTTTATCACTCTGGGTCTGCGGATGGGGTGCAGTGTGCTAAAAGCAGCCAAGCCTATCGCTAAAAGATGTGGAAAGCTTGTTTTTCTGGGAGCTGGTTAGAACTACAATGTAGATAAACACGGACATTTCCTCCAAAGATTACACTCCACTACAACTTCTTCTGCGTGCGTGTACTGCTTGCAGAATGTTGAACTTGTTTCCAAAATAAATAGCTCCCAAAGAGGGTTTAATAGGGTTTGCTGTTTTCCAGAGGAAATAGATTGCAAACAAACTGCTTCCTGCTCCTATTTCAAACGAATTTTGGTCCAATTATTTTCTTTTTTAGCATAAAGCTAAATGGACTATTCTGCCCTGTCCCTGACTGAGTCGAAGCATGATTTCTTTTGATTATGCTTTTATGTTGCAAAACGTAGACTCTGGAGACATAATGGACGTCTCTGGGAGAGTGGCAGCAATTTTTTTTTTCTTTTTTTTCTTTTTTTTTTTTTAAGTGTGCCAATGCTTGTCAGCGTTCACTTTGGTGCCTGCTGTGCCTGAATAAAACCACCAAAGGAGGCAGAGGGAGGGAGGGAGGGAAGGGAAAAAACCCCAAACAAAATAAGTACTGTCCACCATGCCTAGGGGAGGCTGGCACAGAGGTGGGTAGAATTCAATAGCGTCTATGTAGGGCATATCTCAAGCACTAGATGAAGCCTGACTTCCGTTTTCTCCTTGTTATTCTGACAACTGGGTTTAATTTTTTCCCTTAATCCAGTTTTCTTTTTTTTTTTCTTTTTCCACTGGAGCAGTGACAATTAGTAGCAGTAGGGAGGGGGAACCTTGGCAGATTTCCCATCCTGACCTTTAATCCTGAACGCAACTTGTGGTCCGAAAGCTTCCTAAAATAAAGCTCCATCCTTTTCTTTGTTTAATTTCTAAACAGTGTTGATCAGAAAAGGGAAAGGGAGGGAAGATCCCCTTGTTCTTCTTGATGGGAGGTGAATGCCATCATCTTCCTGGTATGGAGGGAAAAACTGGGAAATTTGTCACTGTCTGGGTTAGTGGAGTATTACCAAGAATCAAACCACTGATTTCCTTGAAGATAAAGACCTTTATGTTGGCTGCAACTTAGGAATGTACAAAACATGTTCTCATTTTCCAAGTCAAAGAAAGAAAGAAAAAAAGTCTGTTTCTATTTGTCTGGCTGTCTATAGCCCAGGGGCAATAAATTCTATTGCAGGGACAAGGATGAAAAATAACGTTTTTCATTTTTATATCTGGATTTTACAAAAAAACCCAAAACCTAAGAAAAGTCCTTATAAGCTAGCTGCTGAATCAGCCTCCAAGGGTTCTTCACAGAGTGTACCCTAGTGCAGGTTCTCAGCAGACGCAGTAGCTCCTAGCCCTAATTACAGACAATTTTTTTTTCTTCTTTGGCAGATCCAGAGAGATGCATGTGCCTTGGTAATTACAGCAAAAGTCTGGAAGGTTTCATTTTTCATTTTCCTACTGATTTGTATTAATAACCTTGGGCAAGTCACTTAACACCTCTGATAAACTTTCTACTTGGGATCAAGACCCTGGTTACAGGGTAAAACTCGAGAAGCAGAGAGGGAATGGCTATAAGCATCTCCTCAGGAGCGCTCAATCTGTTTTCTTGGGAAACAACATCTGGATGGGCTTTTCAGTATGGGAAAGGCTGCAAGAACGGTGTATTGTCTCAGGAGCGTAACGTGTCGTAGTTTGCTTATCAGATATGAAATAGTATCACCACCTTTGCTCATATTCATAGGAAAAAGATTTTAATCAGAAGTCCTCTTAGTCATCTGCGGTGTAATTTGCTCCTGGGAAGAGGGAGCAGCCTCCAGTCTATTCCAGGTTCATCTCACACATGCCCTGTGCTGCTTCTCAGCACGAAAATGAATTCCACCTCTCAGACCCAACAGATGCACACGGCAGGTTCTACCTGTTATACAGAAAAAGGCCTCGGGACACATAAGTGACTACCAAATACCTGCCAAAGAGATAGAAACTCAAACTCTTTGGTGGCTTTTAACTTAATATTTCTTAATTAAAATAAAATTGAAGAGAGGGGAGAGAGAAAAAACCCAACCCTTAATTGTGTCAGCCGTGGAAGAAATCTGAGATTGAGGGCTCCAGAGAAGAGAAAGTCCTTTTGGATTAAAACTCTACATTTTATATTTTATCTCCAAAAGGCTATAAATGAGGTTTGGGATTTAAAAAAGATTTCATATGATTTTGTAATTACCCAAGTTACTATTACCTGATTAACACAGGAATCCTAATAGTCTGTTGCGCTTTCATTTCTCCAGTTGTGGTTGTCATGGGGCTCGACACCTGTCACCTGTTCATTTACAGGCATTTTAATTAACCTACATTATGTATGCTTTTTTTTTCCTTGGATTTAGTGCCTGAATTTCATATTAAAAAATAAAGTTAATAGCTACCTGAAGGAGGGCTGCTGCCAAAACATTCACAGTCGATCCTGCCACATCCATTTATCAGTACCTGTCACAGCAGCAGCAACCACCAGTGCTTAACTGGAAGAAGTTCGGGACAGAATACATTCCTTCTTGCAGTGATATAGGTCTGACACACAGCGCTACAAATATAGTCTTTCATGGGGTTGTATCTATGGCTAGAGACAACTTGGATACAGCTGGTTGAATCTGGACCCACTTTGTGGTCCTAATTCAGATGAAAGTCCTTTCGATTTTGCATGAATATTGACAGAAGAATCAGGCCTGCTACTTTGAAAACATAATCCTAGGAAAAGGAGTAAAGAGGTAAAAATACCAGTAAAAAAAAATTATTTAGGTTAAGTGGTTCTCCACACCCACTCGGCGCAGGCTCTTTTCACGTTTAGCCACCAGTTGCACGTGGACTCTCCTCGCAAAGTGGAATTTCCCCTAAAGGCCAAAGAGCTGATGGGTCTCGCTTCCCTATGGCAACGAAAATACGGTTTATTCTAGAGTCCCAGGTACCCACCCAGGTCTCTTCAGAAAGTCCTCTGCAGAGACAGATCTGCCCAGCGTATGAGGGCATATGAGGCAGAAGCATATGAGGGGTGAGGCAGAAGCAGACACTTGTTTCTATGGGAGTCAGTTCAATGTATCGGAGAAAGCTGCCGGCAGCGGGGCGAGCTGCGTGGGGAGGCTGAGAACCATCTCGGGAGCTGGCTGCCTCCTGGGCCATGCAAGGAATGCGTGGGACACAGCGGAAAGACCATTCTACCACTTTGTACAACATTGTTCAAGTGCCTGGGAATGCCTTTGGCACTCTTTAATTTACTTGTAAAGACTAATCCTTACCGTCTAAACTTTTAAAGTGGCCTGTACAAGACAGGGAGTGGCTCCTCTGTTCCAGTCTAGATCTGAAATGAATGCAAACCAGCACTGCGTATTTACTGATTCACCCAGGCACGCCAAGGAGCCATTCGCATCTTTAAAACGGGCATTTCACCATTGTGGTCGGTTCCTCTCACAGGCTGATGTTTCCCCTGCCCCTCTGGGCGGAGGAGAACCTTGAACAGGTTGCCCAGAGAAGCTGTGGCTGCCCCATCCCTGGAGGGGTTCAAGGCCAGGTTGGACGGGGCTTGGAGCAACCTGGGCTGGTGGGAGGTGTCCCTGGGTGGAACGAGATAGTCTTTAAGGTCAACCTAAACCATTCCACGATTCTCTGTGTGGAAGGAAGGAGTTGCCGGGTTCAGCCATTTTACTAAAAAGCCTGCTTTAATTTTATAAGAAGACACACCGTGCTTTGCACTGTGACAGTCACCAAGCTTGGGCCATGACGGTTTCCAGGAGAAGCATGTTTGCAAGTCCAGATACCATCCAGAGCGACCTCCTCCTGCTTTCTGAGCAATGATGAATTTGGAAACACACTAGGGTTACCAGAGCCATGTTTTGTTATAATCAACAAAGCGTTCTCAAGTGCAGACACAATGATATTGTCACGGGGGCTCTAATATGTTAGTTAATAGGAAGCAGTTAAAGGGTTTTTTTTCATTTCACACAGGCCCACGATGATCTTCAAGGCTGACAGATAAAGACACACGCATTTAAGAGACACAGCATTGGTGATTATGGATACTATAACCCACTTGGGCCATTAACTCTCTGAATTCTCAATATTCTGCCCACTCCACAAGGAATTCCTAGGTTGGTGTAAATGCAAGTGCAGTATGATTTCAGTGATAGTACCTGTCTGACAGCAGTTGTCAGACCCTAAATGGACTCTATAGCATTCTACAAATCCTGCCACCGTGGGCAGCCAGGCTGGAGGACAGCAATAGCAAATCACACCCAAAACGGCACAAAGCCCACTCTGCTGCGTCACTGCTTGGAAAGAGACTGGGAGCACAGCACAGTTTACGTGGAAACATCTGTGTTTTAAATCAGATAATCAATATACACCTAATCACATACAACTGTCCCTTTTGACAACAGATAAACAGAAATTACTTGTCAATTGGGTCTGCAAGCACCAGAATACAGCATCCAGTGAGACCTTCTCTTTCAAGTACCAGAAAGAAGGGTGGGAAGCCACAGACCGCCTTTCAACGCCGCAGGCATGGTACCGACCGCGAAACTCTTTTGTGTTAGACTTTACCCAATTCATAAATGGGATTGGAGAGAATGAACTGTTTGTTCACATCAACACGAACAAATATCTCAGACCCATCACCCAAACGCCGCAGAGAATGGCTTACCCTCCACTCCAATGGGCCACCTGTCTGTGCACCGGAAAATTGCTCTATTCATCTGAATTCGTGCTTCAAAACCTGCTCCTGTTCACACAGTTGCACAGACACAGCAACAACAACTCCTAACAAACCCACCAGCAGCGCACTCCCCCTTGGCTTCACACCCTCGCAGCTAAAGGAAAATTAATAAGAAGCCTGATAAAAGTCCTTTAAAACAGAAAAGGAGAGCAGAGCTCAAGGAAACTGATGGCAACATTGATAAGGAAAACAAAAAAGACATTTCATTTAAGGAAAGAACTCCCGCCTGTTTGTAACAGGAGGGAATTTAGCCTGCTGGCTTTCCCTCTCTTCTCCCCTCTTTACCTCGAGGGTACAACAACCGCCTTCTCTTCCGCACACCCACAGCCCTTTGTGTGGTACTTAGTAGCTAAATCTGGGGCAGGGGAAAGGAGATGGGGACAAGGGGGCACTGGAGTTGATGCCGGGTTTGACAATTCAGCCCTTTGGGGCCTGCAGCCTCGCACGGGCAGAGCCAGTTCCCCTTGCGCAGAGCTCCAGCAGCCCCAGCACGGCAGCGCTCCTCCCGCCACTCCGCACGGATGTCCAACGACTGCGGAGGGCGGACCCAGGCCCCCAGATTTTAATTCTTAAAGGATTAATTGCCGAGATGAGCTGCACTTCAGTACGGAATGAGAGAAGAGCTTTTCCTTTTTAGCAGTGACTCCGCTCCTCCGAGCCTGGATCCAAGCCATCCTTTTCCCTCTCTGTTTTGCCCCTCCACTTCTCGGAGCCGTCGCCGCCCGCAGTCTCTCTGGCATCGCCAGCCAGGCAAGTACAGCTGGGAACCCTCCCAGGGCCTATAACTTCAACTGCACAGAGTCTCCTGCTTCAGGCAACGATCTGCTCTGGTTCTTCCTACTTCAGCAGCTATTTCTCACTACCAGGAAGGACAATAAACCCCCACAACTCCATCTCCCCAGCCGTGATCCCGAATGTTAGGCATTTGTGTCAGCGCCTTTGAGTCACGCAGGAAGCGTGGCCACGAGGCAGAGGGCTGCTTGCCAGGCAGGGCGAAGGACTCGCATTTCAATCCACCTTGCCAGCAGCAAAACAAGGGCGGAATTCTTACCGTAGCGCTTCGGAGCAGGGAACATCGAGAGAAATGGCACCACGACTGGGTGCACGAGGTGAATGTGACCCTCTAAAATTAGCCAGAACTCCCCCATCCCCGTTTTAGTGCTGCAATAAGTAATTCTCCACGAGTAGGGAAAATAAAGGCTGGAGCATACGGTTTCTATCTGTGCTGCACAGAAACTGATTAAAAATGCTAACAACCATGATTGTCCAACAACCAGGAGCTCCCAAGAGGCTCATACACACAGATGGTGATTAGTTTGGGATGGCCAGAACAATCACTAGTACCATGTTGCAGTAACACCCACAGACTATCTGTCACAGTCCCAGGAGACACTTAAAGGCTGTTTACTTCATACAGTTAACTTGAACCATAAGCTTTACAAGCCTCTTTGATACATTTTTAATCACTCTCCTCATAAACCTATAACATTTCCCTGCACGGATACATGTTTGGGTTCTGTGCATCACAAACTCCTCACCAGGCTGGAGGAGGCTCCCTGTGCCTGTCCCCGCCGTGTCCCCCGCCGTGTCCCTGCCATCCCCAGCCCTGACTGCGGAGCCGGGGGCTCCCGTAGGTCCCCTACACACCCCGGGCCGCTGGGGATCCATCACAACTCTCCTGGCAATGGCACAATTAAGAGATCGATAGCAGCCTTGTAACAAATATTAGGATGGTTAAACTTCACCAATTGTTTATCTTCACGAGACTTACTTTTTCCAAATAATTCTGTGGCTCCAGGCTAAGCGAATACTTTTATTTAACGGCTGCTGCATTGTTTGGGAGGGGTTTTCTTCAGTTAGGTCCAAAACGCGGAAAGATTCCAAGCACTGTGTTGATTCCAGTATTCCAGTACTGTATTTCTTCCAGAGATCATAATCTTTCTTTAAACAAAATGAACAGTTTTGTAATTTAGACCTCTGAAAAAAGCATCTCCAAACAGCGCAGCAACCTTGCCCTTCCCTACCAGGCAAACTGCGGGGTCCTGATGCTGCAGCTCATCTCAGGTGAGCAAACGGGGCTCTTTGTCCATGCAGAGCTCCGAGAACGAATTGAGGAATTAATCACTCCTCAAACTCTGTCCAGAGCCAGGTCTGGGGAACCAGCACCAGCCACCAACGCTTTGTTCTGTCACCTCAGCGATTGCTCCAGGGAGCCAGCGCAGTGAAGTCATCGGGAAAGCAGGTTAATTTACGGCAGAAGGAGATGTGGGGCATCGGGCTATGGAAAGCCACTTTTGCTGCCTCTTTCACTGGTGTAAATTTAAATAACTCCCACAGAGAAATCTGAGATTCACACTGAGCAAATGTTAGTAGACTCTGCTTCCCCTTTGTTGTCGTTTTTTCTCCTTTAATTGCCTCATCTGTTTGGAGAGAATATGTACCCGCAAATGGATTTTTTTAATGTTTCCTTTGCCACCTATAAAGTTGTTTCTGCCTCTGTCCCTTACCCGTATGAGATCACTTCCCACCCCTGTGCCGTATGAGGTAGCCTGGTTTAGAGGTCTCGGCACAGAGCACAGAAACTAGAAAGTCATGGCTTCACTGCATGACCTTCGGTGAGTGAAAATGGGATGGGCTTTTAGTCTCCCGTTCAGAGAAGTGGAACGAAAATACTGAAAAACTAAAAGGTGAATGAAATGTGGAGGAATCAATCAATATATGGCTCTGAAAATTTAAAATGCTACCATACAGAAGTGCCAAATAGTATTATGGATATGTATATCGCCAGTTGTTGTATTAGGGGGGAAAACAACTCTTTTTTTGTAGAAAAATTGCACAAGACACACAGTTTCTATAGGAGTTAGTTAGCTTACTACCACAGAAACTTCCCCTATTTACTAAAAATATGGGTTACTGTAAGAATTTGATGCACATTTTGAAATGCAAGACTCATTCTGTCAGGGAGCCTTGGTTTTTTCATTATCTATTTTTAAAACCTATCACAGATCTGTCCTTAAAAACAACTTAAAAACATAACTACTGGAAATTTCCAAATGTAGAGAAACACCAGACATTATTTGTATCTACTTCATTTTTGCTTGGACTCACCTGTTGCACATCTGAAGTGTAAGAATCCCTACTGGCATCTTCATAGCATTAGTATCTACGAAGATGTCCAAGCAGCCTTTTTTATCTCAGCTTTGCTTTTAAAGGCTAGCAAAGACATCCAATTATGTATCTTTTAATTTAACATCACAACTGCTGTACAACCTAGCCTTACGGAGACGCTACAGCTCTCACAACGTGTGTGTGGGACTGGCACACCTCGTCCTCCTCCTGTGCTCCCCTGCTATGGTGCCGGGACCTTCCACGCTCCCTGCAGCTCTACAGATCGTCTTCCTTTAAGACCCAAGATACCAAATGAAACCAAAAAATTCTTGACAACGGTTTGGTGGCTGGTGTGTGGCGACCGCCCACCGACGTGCTGGCCAGCGCTGTCTCAGTTGCTTGCCCGCACCCTCTTGTGTCTGCGCATCCATCTGTTTCCTATCTCCTGAAATGGTGAGATCATGGCAGGGACTATCTTTGTTTTGTGACTGTTTGGCACCTACCAAAATGGGCTCTTGTCCGTCCCTGGAGATCCAAGAAACTATGCTAATTCAATATTGATGATGGCATCCAAAGTGAAAGGAGTCTTAATGGCATGAAGGCCACTGGAAGACTGCTGGAGTGCTGTGAGCTCCAGCCCCCGGGGCAGGAGCGCAGGGTCGATACGATGCAGCAACAACTCGGCCTGTCACACTGCGGCTCAGTAATTCATGCCAGCGACTAAACCACGTGTAATGCAGCAAATCCACGGCAGGGATGAAAACAGAACCCAGATCAGCCAAACCCCTGCTCTGCGCCTCAACCAGCCGACCACACTTTCTCTTCCATGAGACTCTTTCCGCATAACACCAACGCTTTGGGCCCTGTTTTCCAGAGGCAAATATTAAGATAGAGCAACTCTTCCCCACCCAACTTGCATAGCTAGGAATGTATTGCCCAATCCAGCAGCCAAAAGGAAAGCAACATGATTAATGGAAATGTGCCTTGCTTACTTGTAAGCTCTCTCTATTCCCCCACCCACACATATACATAAACTTTTACAGCTTTGGCTACTTAAGATCTTAACCAGACAATCTGCGCGGGGTTATAAACTATGGCAGGAACCCTCAGGCAACAGGGTCCCTACATTAGCAACCACTCTGTATTGAACAATTATATTGATACTCATCAATCATTTACTTGAAAAGAAGAAAATATATTAAAAGGGACTGCAGGGGATTTATCTTCCCATACTGATAAATTGTTAAAAATTAATGAAGTAGAGCAACTCTGAAGGCAGTGTAAAGCAAACCCCCCAAAACACCCAACCACCACACAATCCCCCCAGGCCCTCAGAAAGCTCTTAAAGGGTGTTTCTGCGTTAAAGATATTCTGTCCTCCCTGGCCTGCTGGGCTTTTTGTTTCTGTGTCGATGATATTCTTCACGCAGCAGTCTCTTCCTGGCATTTTGCATCCCAGGCACAGAATCACTTTTTAGTTTGTTCCTGGAGGAAGGATACAAAGATGTCACAGTTTGAAATCCCCATTCACCGAGGAGTTTTGACCTGTATACGGGTACTCTTCTGAATTTGGCAGAAAGCTATTTAAGAAACTTCCCACCCTTTTCTATCCTTTAAACTGTCAAATCCCGCAGCACAGCTACAGCCATGAAATTCAGCAAGGTGCCCAAACTTTGTGCAATGCAAAGCTCCCTGGCAGCTTACAAACAGCCCGAGGGCTGTGCTCAGCTCACATTAAATGGAACAGATTGCAGCTGCCTTTTCCATCACACAAAGTTGTGGGCACAGAGATCAGAGGTCCCGTCACTCATTGCTCCGTAAAGTCCCTGTCACTCTGTTTGCTGTATCTTTGCCTGTGTCGTTCCTGATCATCAAAACCACGTTCGTTTTATTTCCCCTTTCATCTGACTTGAGCGTAGTCATATCCAGTAATAACAAAGAAATGATTATGAATGCTGTCCATTCCCTGGTGCAAACGGAGATTATGGCAGTTTTATTTTCTCGTCTCTAATGTTACACAAAGGAATGATGTTATTGTTTTGCAAACTCAAGTATACGCTTTGTTTTGTAAACTCTGTAAGGACTTTGCACACACGCCCTGGCACCTATTGATCAAAACGCATAACGGCTCGGTGCAAAGCAGATCGGATTCAAACACTGCAGGCTGCTGCCTTCCCACGGCAAGTGGGATTGCTAGTGGGAATAGATACGTGTGTCTTGTGGGTAAACTGGTGAAAATATTTACGTGCTGAAAGTGCAACCCCACGTTGACAAAATGAAACCTCATGTTCCTACCTTTCATCCCTTTCATGAGTAAAGAAACTGTAAGAAAGCTAAAGGAAAACTAAACCAATCAACAAACAAACAAAAAACCCAAGGGAGATTTTTATATATATATATCTCAAAACAAAAGGTTCAGTTCTGAATATGATTGTGAAAATAAAGGGATTTTGCAGACTGAAAACCAGTTACTCGTAGTCGCTCCTGCTGGGCAGTTTTTTGGGCAAAAAAACCCACCACACCAAAAAAACCAACCCATAAGCAATTCCTTTCTCATGTGCATGACAGAATTCCAAACAGCGTAATTCCATAATTTTACTCGATAATAGCGTTTCATTTTCATAGGAAACGAAGTAGTGTTTTGTCCCAAATGAAATTAATCCAAACACAGTAAAACCTATTTACAATCAAATCATGTTTTTCTCAGTCAACTTTGGACTACAATATATTCGGACACAATTTTTCCTTCCTAATTCCCTTGAATGGAGTTTTTTCTGCGAACGTCCTCTTGAGAAATACCCTCTCCCACCCTTCATGGGAATTAGCAGGCAAAAACCTAGAAGACTAAACACAGAAGATCAGGAGAAGTATTCCGATTGAACACGAAATTAATCCCCCACACACAACATTTGCAGGTACCTATATGTCTTTGTATCAGATCATGTGTACTAAAGGACACAAAGACTGATTTGATTTTCAGCTGCTCACAGACGGTAACTTCCCATCCTTGCTCCCATGAATCATTTAAGCCTTACTCTGAAGCCTCCCAAGTAAGACTTAAGCGATGCAAGGGGCCTCGAGCTACCCCCTTTGCACCCAGGTGAAATCCACCTAAATTCTTCATTATGTAGGGGAAAAAAATGAGGCCTATCTAATAAAATTAATAGCAATAATAATACTTTGCATTACTAAAATGCCTTCCAGCTCAGGAACTCAAGGCTTGATAATTAATGTCTCTTTAATTTTATTTCTATCGATTAAAGATCCAGCGGAACAAAAAAAAGAGTCTATTAACAAAAGCTAATGTGATTTTCAATAAGAGTTCGTTAAAGTGAGGAGCAGTAATCTTGCCGTTTCAGCTGTAACAGACAGACATCTAGACAGTACATATGTCCATACATTCCCTAAATTAGCGCACCCTCCACTCGGCAGTTGTTCTGGGAAATTAGGCGGTTGTGTATAACTGTAATGAGGTCATACAGGGTCTGATCTCCACTGGGATTTAATTAACTCTGAATCTTATAAATATTGTGCTGAATTATAGTTAAATTTGCATAAAGGTTAGAATCAAGCTGGACCAGCCCCATTTACCAGAACGGCCTAAAAATAAAACCTCAGAGTAAAGACCTTTCAGACAATGTTTTTGTATTGCAGTACAGTCTTGTTTTGATCTGGGCCTGAAAATATATTTAAGGGGAAGGAAGGTTGAGAGGGAGGGGGAGAAGGAGGCTATATTTCAAACAGACTTTCTAGATAACTTCAAACAGACTAATAGAATGGCGGTTTGCAGCCCTGAGATAACCCGTTCCTCCAATGGCCTTACACTCAGTAAAAGCAGATTGTATCAAATATACACACAGCTATCAAGAAATCTTTCCCCCTTTTTTATTTTTATTATTAAAGTAATACCAGACGTAAAATCTCATTGCCAGGCAGACCAGAATGACAACAACAGTAAAGGAGGAGGCAAAAGTGATATCCATGGGAGGCCCTGCTCCAGAGGAAAGCAGGTCTGTGGCCTCCTTTCCTAAATTCTTGCTCACATTTTACCCTGGCACAAGTCTCACTGTTTCTGAGGAGAACCAAGAGAAGATGACATAGGGACTTCAGGACTTGGGTCCGCTTCACGACATGCACTCACAACCCTCAATTAACTTAAAACTACCGTAGCCCTAACCGAAGCATTTCCACCCTAGAGTACAGCTTGGAACGATGCAGGGCCGACATCGCCATCCCTAGTTGTTGTTTGGCCACTGAGGCGAGAGGGATAGAGCTGGGAAAGGAGACAACCAGCAGGGGTGAGCCAACTTAGTATGCCGTCTCTGGGCTGCAAGGGCAATGGAAGGGCAACCTTTCTTGTCCCGCCATCTCCTGCGCTGACGTGCTCTGGCTGATGCATTGTTTGCTTCTAGTGGGTAGAAACAGCAGCTCCCTCCCTCCCGGCGGCACGCCAACACTGAACTTTCACCCGAGAACCCTCTAAGTCACAGGCAATATCCCTGCTCGCCGAGGTTCAGCCGGCAGCACCTTGCCAGCCAAGCCAGACCGCTAATCTTCTGTCAGCAGGACCCTGCTGGCACGTCCTTCTGTCCTTCCCTGCAGCAGTCCCACAGATGTGAGCCAACCTCCATTTCCTGGCCGGCCTGTCGGACAGCAAGGAACTAGATGAGCTCTGATGCCCCTGCCAATACACTCCACAAGCTCCAAGTGAGTTTTTCTCTCTGCCAATATGTACAGTGCTGTTCAAGAACAGCTCTGTATGCTGGTCACACGCTCTTGGATCTGCTTAAGGATCGTCCCTGAAAACCATCTGGCACCGGTGTCAGCCAAGGCATGCCACAAATTGCAAAGCAGAGCTTGCATCACAGTGATTTATCCCAGTGCATGAGCTGACGTGGGCATGGGAACAGAGGAGGAAGGGACAACCCGTAGAAATCACTGGATGGATGAGGCCATCAGGAGATGTTATAGTACCTGGAGCAACCTTGCTAAGTGAGGTGAAAAAGAATAAAGCTCGCTGTTGCCAAACCTGCACTGAAAGCTTCAGACAGATTCACCCTGGAGGGCTGGATCACACTCCTTTAGGTTTCACTTCATCTGGCACCGCACTCCGATGGACGTGCTGGAGCAATTGCCTCTTTCATCCCTCGCCTTGCTACACTGATGGGTGGGGAATGCTTTAGAAATGATTTTAGGTAACCCATCTAAGCAATGCAACCTATAAAGCAGTTGAAAAGTGTAATTTGCATCAAAATATGAACAAGAAATAAATTTTGTTAACTAGACTCATTAATGAAGATGCCTTATCTTCTATGACAGTTGCAAGGAAAACAGTTTTCAGCAGGGCTGCAACCAGAGCAGGTCGAGGAGGTTACCAAAGAGGACAAACACACCAAGGCCCATCCTGGAAGCACAATTCACACAGGAGGAGGAGATGACTGGAATGAGCTGGAATGACAGGCAAAGACCTGCTCTGAACATCAAAATGTCTTACTGTGACTCTGCTCACAGTGTGATTCTCTTCCTAAAGCAGCAAAAGGCAGAAAACAGAAAGGAAAATTCATCTGTGACACGTGTTCCAGGGACTGTTTATGTGTCAGCTGCAGCTTCACAATCTCCTTCCATTTCCTTCCCTATGAGCATATCGAATACTTATAAAAAACTAAGGAATGGGAAACATACCATCTCTCTGAATTACGCTGCACGTTCAGAGTCACGGGTAAAGTGCAGCATTAATAGGTACCCATAAATATTTACCTGAAAGCAGCATTATACTTCCACAACTCAATGGCTTGTCAATATGTCTCACTGCCAGCTACAGTTTTGCAGCAAATCAGGGAAGCCACGGACCAAAGGAAACTCTTTTGAGCTCCAAGGAATCCTACAACACTTTTCACTCCCTGCATGTATTCTTGTTATCAAAATTACAAAGCAAAATTGTAACGCTTATGGCACATTCTGGCCAGAGAACAGGCAGCTGCTTTCCTCTGGAAAGTGGCGTTTAAAACTGGTACCTTCCTCTTCTGACTTGCTTCTTCCTTTGTGAAGATCCCCTAAGTGGACGTTGGGCACCACGTAAGCATCACTTCAGCTTCAGCCTGTCCTGGGGTCTTCCTCTGGACTTCTACTAGGGAGCAATTTTTACCTACTGGACTTCTCCACCATTGAAAACTGTTCAGTGTTCTGGGCAAAATAACTTAGTCTTTGCCCAGCTCGGCATCAGCACGCACTCCCGCTTCTCCCCGCACAACGTCTTCGTGAATAGGAACTATTGTATGTAGGCTGAAGTCCTCTGCCAACGTGGGTCTACAGCTAAGCAAAACCCATCATCCTCATGCCATTCATGTCCAGAGGGGGAAAGTATTTTAATGTGATTGTGAATTACGCAAGGAAAACTAGAAGGGGGAAAAAAAAGAGACTTAGGAAGTCTTTTCAAATATAGGACCCAAAACTAACATTTGGAAATTTCCAAGGTCTTAGGAAAAACAGAAAGAGCCGTTCAGCTCCATTTGTTCTGCCCTTAGCCAGCTCTCTTTGCTGAGCTCTGTTGTCATCACATTTCACATTATGATGGTGTTGTGAACTACAAAGAAAACAAGGGAATTGGCAAGTCAAGTATTTTGCCAGTTTTTCAGAGAGAAAACGTGTCCAACTGAGAGGTGCCGATTCCACCTTCCTAACAAAACACACGCTGCTTCCACTGACTATCGTTGGTATAACTCTCTGCACCTTCCCCTTACTGGTAATTCTTTAAAATACCCTTGGTGATTTTAAACCTTATTGAAATGATAATTAATTTTAACATTACTGGATAGAATGGGCCAACTGTGGATGGAGGTAAATACGTCGATTGCAATGAAGACAATATACTGCTTTCAGGAGAGTGGACAGAGAAGAACAAAAAAATCTAATCGACTTTAAATTGGAGCACGTAATCTGGATGGGATTACATATGGCTGTGAAGTAGTGAGAGGCTGGACTCAGCGCAGCGAAAGGTCCCTTCCAGACCTTATTTGCGCAAAGCTCACAGGGGAGAGCAGTTGCTGTGCGGCTCCTGCCATAGCTTCCCCTGCCCGCCTAAGCAGGAGTGGCCCACCCTGAGCTGTGAACACCCAGACCAGTTCAGTTAAAGGCATCAGCAAACATCTGCCTGGCAGACAACAATTTCACCTTGCCCAGGACTCCAGCTGAAATGCATCTTCACAAGCCTGGGCCACGGCAACCTGAGTGAAACAGCGCCCGATACTGCTGAGTCCCAAACCCCACACGTTGTACGAGCTCTGACGTTTATGGGAACCTCAGCTGGGCCACAGTGCACAAAGCTGGCCTCCCTTGCCCTGCTGGCCACGCTTCTTTTAATGGAGCCTGGATATGGTTGGCCTTATGGGCTGCCAGCACACGTTGCCAGCTCACATCCAGCTTTTCATCCACCAGTACCTACAAGTCCTTCTCTGCAGGACTGCTCTCTGTCCCTTCATCCCCCAGCCTGTGCTGACACCAGGGGTTGCCCTGACCCAGCTGCAGGACCCTGCAAATGGCCTTGTTCAACTTCATGAGGTTCACAAGGGCCCACTTCTCGAACTTGTCCAGGTCCTTCTGGATGGCATCCTGTCCCTCACACGTGTCAACCGCGCCACTCAGCTTGGTGTCATCCGCAAACTTACTGAGGGTGCACTCGGATCTCACTGTCCATGTCACTGATGAAGGTATTAAACAGTATCTGTCCCTTTACTCCACGTGGTTGAGACCCCCCTGCAGTGCTGCCTCCAGCTCTGGAGCCCCCAACATCAGGAGGACATGGACCTGCTGGAGTGAGTCCAGAGGAGGACCGCAAAGATGCTGGGAGGGCTGGAGCCCCTCTGCTGTGAGGACAGGCTGAGAGAGCTGGGGGTGTTCAGCCTGGAGAAGAGAAGGCTCCAGGGAGACCTTATTGCAGCCTTTCAGTTCTTAAAGGGGACTTATAAGAAATACGGGGACAAACTTTTTGGCAGGCCTGCTGTGATAGGACAACGGGTAATGGCTTTAAACTAAAAGAGGGTACATTCACTTTAGAGAGAAAGAAGTTTTTCACAACGAGGGTGGTGAGACAGTGGTCCAGGTTGCCCAGAGAGGTGGTCGATGCCCCATCTCTGGAAACATTCAAGGGAACTTTAAAAGGTCCCTTCCAACCCAAACTATTCTATGACTGTGGTTCTATGAAACAGTCCACAAAAAAACAGGATAGTTTTCCTCTGGCTGAAAGAGCTCGGGAAGGGCTCTGTGGGCTCTAGGGCCAACACAGGGATGGAGGGAGCACAATCCCCCTCCCCATCCCCACCCTGGGACCTTCACACCACAGTCTCCTCAATTATATCCACACTACCCAGTAGGACAGCATAGAGAACAGATCATTAAAGAAATCTTTTTTTTTTTTTTTTTTTTTTGACCTGAGGATATTTTAATTTGCATAATTCAGTGATCTGGTTTCAGACGGCTCCACCGACCACAGAGTCAACACAAGGGGAAGGGTGGCAAACACTGGCGTTGAGTCACAGATGAGAGACTGAGGGTGTGAAGTCTTTACGGCAGCTTTGCTGTCAAAGCCAACGTAGTGTGTACCCGTGGCTTGATATAACAGCAGCGAGCGTAACGCAGTTTGGTAAGAAATATGACAGATCCGACTGTTTCAGAAATTGATGTAACCTGCTCGTCTGACACCCAAAAACCAGGATTCACTAAAGCAATATAGTTGAAGCTGATGCCGGGGTGTTTAGATGTGCCTGTTTCCAAAAAAGAAGCTACACTGCCAATTCTCTGCAAAAAAAAAAACAAAGGGGGGGGGCAGGAAGGGGAAATGGGGGTGAGAGGGGATAAGAAAGAAAGCACATCTTGTAGGTAAAAATTGTGTTGCTTAGCTTGGAGCTAACCCCTATGACATACATTACTGTCTTTCTGTTCAATCAGTGTTCTGCTACAAGAATCAGTTACATTCAATCATCTGAAAGAGCTATTAAAATGCTGATAAAAAATTCATAAAGTAACACAGTAATGAATCAGGAGAATTCAGTAAAGTGAGACCTACCCTTAGAGCAGGGCAAGAATGAAGGTGAACGATCGTTTGGGCCTAGCGGGCATGAAATACCCTTTTGGAAGATGAATAATTCTGTTTTGGGCTGATAAGTTGAACTAATTTATAATGCTGTTTTAGGTCCACTGCTGAAATATTTCAAATCCCTCAACTTTAAAATGCATTGCCTGTCAGAAACGGGTCTCTTAACAGTTTCCTCTTAACATTTTTCAAAATGTAACCTAGACCAATTTGCATGATTTACTGCTTTATTGTATTATACCGTGCATGATTTAAAATGGGAAATAAAATCTAAAAAAAAAAGAGAGACAAGGTGGTGTGAAAGAATTGATACAGAAGAGATGCAATGTTTTTTAGATCTCTGCGCAATACAAAAAGGTGCTTTTCCAGCCCTGGATCAGGACGGGGAGGTGCAAAGCAGGCAACCTTGTGGGAACAAAGTAGTGGTTTGTCACAACAAAGCGCAAATGTATTTGCCTAGAGTGGCTTCCACCGTGCGGGAGGCCATTCCCCGGTGGCGCTGACTGAGGCCACTGGGAGCTGAAAGCAAAGAGAGCTGGGGGCCCACAGCATCTCGCAATGTGCTCGGTATCTTGTAAGTCTATGGGGATCAAGATCGATTTGAGCTTTGTAGGCTCCAAGGTACAAGGCATGACTTGTCTCTCTCTGCAGGTGTTTTTCTGACAAGTGGGTAGAGTCGTACAGTTTCCCAGCTGACTTCTCAAGAGTGGAGTCAGAGAGCCTGAGGGAGGAAAAGCAGCAGCAGCAAAGCCATCTCCTCTCTGCTTTCACTTAAGAGATATTCCTCTGAGAGGGAGCGACTCCGACATTGTCAGGCTCTTTTCTGAAGTGCCCGTCTCTGTAATTGCACACGGGTTCACGGCCAAAGCATTTCCACACCTGGTTGGTCTGCACTCCAAAACATTGCTGCATGCAAACTCCACGGGACGTGTTGGGGTGGCTGCCACACGACAGATGACAGCAGGCTGGCCAGCGTGGATGGAGATGTGCTGTGCTCAGCCTGGTGCTGGTGAGCTGTGATTGCTCCCCTGACAGCAGCTACCCCAGTGCTGACCACCGGCAGCTCTTGTCCACACCAATCCACCTATCCTGGACAACAGCCTGTCAGGTAACCTAAACCTTCAATTTAGTAACACTCCAAAATGGAGGCAGGTGGTTTCTTTCCCTTCAGCATTAGAAGATGTGTAACAGAAGAGTTGGACTCTTCAGAAAGTAGTATGATAACACAGATGTTACTCATCCATGGGTGAATGCCCCTGAACAAAGTCATCTTGCCATTTGGTTCCACTCTTCCATTTTTCAAAAAATATAAACCTTTGATATTGCAATTTTAATGACAGGTTGCTATTTTAAGGGGTTCTTTCCCATTAAAAGCTCATGGTTGATACTGCAGCTACTTGCCCTCAAAGTAGGAAAGCAAAATGGTGAAAACGTGCAAAGGGAATCAAAAAGTGGTGTACCCCTCATTCCTAAGCTAACACTCTTGGTTCTGACAGCAGCTGACTTCAGTGGACAGTGTCAGATACACTTGCAACACCTTGAACTGAGTTTGCACAGCTGGTGTTCACGACCTACGGCTCTAATTTCCTTTTTCACTGGGGCTAGAAACATTCATTCCCTCTGAAAATGAAGGCAATGTGTTTCAAGTCGGAGACTGAAAACAGAGACTCTCCAATTCATTTCTAGCTCCTAAGACTATATTGGTGTGACTGATACTAAAGTGTTGCCAGAGAATAAAGAAAGATACCCTCCCCAGCTGTAAAATAAGGCCGTGACTCTGAAGGGCACTGAGTTGTTCATTAGAGGTTTCTACAGAAAATATTAAGGGCACCAAATGATCCCACCATTTCCAGCTTCCCTTTCAAGTGATTCATCTCCAGATCAGACCTGGATTCAAAACCCCATCATTGGAATGGACCCTCATTACCTGTGCTATCAGCACCATCCATAAATGTATCCTTTACCTCCTAATTAGGCCAACAAAGGAGGGCTATTAACAGCTAAATGTGTTACAAATGCAGCATTAGGGATAGAGACTATTGACCTTTTTACTCCGAGTGATCTATACACCCCTTTGTTCTGCCAAACACAGCTTCCTCTTGTCAGGGCACTACTGGTAAAGGGAATATAATCTGTTCTCTGATTGCACACAGGCCTTCCTTGTACTCAATTAGAAAAATAAAGAAAGACATTACCTGCACATCTTGCAACGAACGTGTCCCCCCCATCCTTAGTACATAAAAAAACTCCCAAGCAGCACTGGAAGCCTGAATTTTGCCAGTGCTTGCTGAAGTCGATGAGAATGGCTAGGGCTTAGCACCACACAAAATCTGCCTGTTAGTAACCTCAGATGACCTGGAAAGACTAAAGAACAATCCTGCATATTTTCATACACTCCGATTTTTATATCAGTTGAAATCTTGGGAATCGTACACATATTTTTAAATACAGTTGAGATCATCAGTTGAAAAAAAAAAAAAAAAGAAAAAAACCCTCAAGGAATTCAAACTCTACATAATATGTGATAATAAGGCTGTTATTGTGAAGGACTCTCTAATCGTGTATTTATTCACCTGCTCCCCATTAGGCAGATCTGTTAAACCAGCACTTTGTCCATCAGCACTTGAGTGCTTAAAGCTGAGTGTGCCTCTTTCATAATTGCTGGCACCAGCGAAAGCCAAATTCTGAAACCTCTCTGAATGGGGCTTGCATTGTCAAGCCCGCCAGAGAGATCCCTGCCGCGCTCAGCTGGCAGAGATGCCCCAGCCTCACCACTGGTTCACCTGACTGAAGGCATAAGGAAAGACAGTGTAAAACCAGGAAAAAAAAACAGAAGGGGGGGAGAAAAAGAGGGGGCGGGGAAACGCTGGCAGGGTCAATCCTCACCTGATACTTTCCTCTCCTCCTCACTTTATAAAGTTAAATGGTGTCTGAGATTTATTGCTGTGAAAAGGAAAGTTAACCACATAATCAATAAAAAAAAAATTCCAATTACAGTCTACGGTGGAGCAACGCTGCATATAATAAAAGTCTCACTTACAAGGATCTTAACCTACTTGGTAGTTGGGTTATGCAGTGGATATTAAGTCACACAGCTATGAACACGAAACCAGTGGCGCCAGACTGGGCTCGCATTCACGGCAAAAGCAATGAATGTTTTCCTACCGGTGGGAAGGGAAAAGGCACAGACACTGCAATAAAGTCTTACTTGAACCTACTAAATCAGCCTCCAACAAGCATCACTGAGTGTTGACCAGCCTCCCCAGCACGACGAGTCATTACAGTCCTACCATCCTCCCTGGAAAGGCATTTCTCCTAGTCTAGGTGATTCTTTTCAAGGCACATAGAGGTATTTCTCTCTTTCTTTCCATTAGTCACCATGCGTCCAGGTGGAGCTTTTGCTACCTATAAGAAATATTCCCAGAAAACCTATCAACTTTGTTTCAGACGCTCAGACACTCCATACTGCAATTGGAAGTCTGCAATATGGTAGATTTGTGGGAAAAGCATGCAGCTCTGAAGTAGAGGAGAAAGCGTAACTACTGCATTGGCAGAGCACAGAATGGCTTTGTAGGTTTTAAATCTGGCTTTGCCCCCAGTTTACCATGGGACACCGGGGAAGTCCTAGCATACCTCAGTTCCTCTACTTACAACAGAAGGATGAGGGTATCAGTAAAATATTTTCACATCTATGAAAAAAATGCACATTGCTATCATGCCACAAAGCACGTTTTTAAATGCTGGCAGTATCAGGCCATAGTTTCACATAATTACTATAGGACAACCACCCTGCCGTATCTTCTGGCAATGCATATTTGATTTGAACTAGGCAGGAACAAACTGGCAAGAAATACTTCTGTTCCTGTCTTGGCTGTCGGGGGAAAGGTGATGTCAGGTCCATGGCAAAATCAGAATGACAATACTTGATCCAGCACACAGTCCTCCAGGGCAAAGTTATGCCTTTTAAATTTTGGACTACATTTGAGTCAGCAGGGTTTCTAATACATTAGCACTTTGTGTCATATGACCATGGATTTTTTAAAATCCAAAATGATGTGCCTAAAACAAGATTTACCTTCCGTGGAGCCACTGTCTTAGTTCTTCTTGACCTGACAGAAAGAGCATCAGCACCAGAATAAACTCCATCTGACATAACCTTGTGTTTCAGCCATACAATATGAAAAGTTGCATTTGTGACTTTTCCCATGAAGTCACTAGAGACAGGAGGTTGTTCACACAATATGATGATACAAGAAAAAATGTGGCACGTGTAAGAGTAAACTCCTGCTAAAACATGCAGCGCAGAGATGTGAGGAAGCGACATGAGCCTTCACAGCACAGTTTTAGCATCACAAGGCAACACTGAGCACGTTAAGAGTAGATGACAATGGGTTTTAAAGTGAGTAACACCTTACATTAAATGGGTCTGCTTTCAGTTACATCAGCATAAGCCAGGGGCAGGTCCCTCACAGCGGAAGGGACCAGAAGCATTGCT
>NC_133902.1:11202037-11287098 GCF_964199755.1 Larus michahellis | reverse complement strand
AAACAGTTAAAAGGAGAGCCTCATCCTTGTGGGAGTTTTGCCCTTTAACTCCACTTCATTTCTGTGGGAGTTGGCACCTAAATACCTCGGAAAGCCTAGCCTTGATTTATCTGCACCACAGAGATGCTGGGGCAGAGCTGGGAGACCAACCAAGGTGATGAATCCCAGTCCAGTGCCTCCCATTCAACAGCACGTTTTCCTCAAGGGTCTTTAAAGACGCAACACACACAAAGTGACACAAATGAAGCTAAACCTTGTAAAGGTTTTGAAACTTTTGACTAATGGAGTTACCTAATGATGATCTCTGACAGAAACTGGCTCCTAGTCTCTTCATTGATCATCTGTTTGATTGGGGTTCTTTCTTAAAGATTTGCCCAGACCAGCTGCAGCAAGGAAAGGTGTTGTGGATATGAGGAAAAAATAAGTTATTTTCTGGATTTTAGTCTAATCCCCTCTAGTCTAGTTTAAACCCTAAAGAGAAGGCAACTGCCAAAACCAAAGCAATCTGTCTTTTCTTTCTAGACGTGTTGTATCTTCCAGTATCCCTGTTGCAAATGGTTTATGGCTAATTGAGTAACAAGAGACGCGTCTTTCTTAAACAACATATTCAGTCACTGCTATCAATGGCTACTGCTGGACCATTTTACAGAATGACTTCCACTAGTGGGGGACTCTTCGCAGAAAACTGATTTTTCATATTGAGCCATTGGATCTGCACTTTGAAACTACACTGAGGGGAACAAAGAAACCAAAACCCACTCCAGAGACGATTTTCTTGCCTTTGAAATTCATTCCTATTTTTACTGCTGCTTCTATACTGCCATGGTCCCATCAGGCTCAACTTCAGCCTGCTGCTGACCTCACCACCTGCATCACGGCTTGAGGGTGGGAAAAGCACCTCTCTTGCTTTGCAAATGCTTTCAAAGGAAATTCCTTGAATGTTACGGCTTCTCGGGTCTGGAAGAGTGCAGTGCTAATATCCTCTAGGAGTGGGGAGAAGACAGGAAGGGAGTGCTGGTCTCGAGGCATAATCCGGACATCAGGCAGAAGCAGCACTATAGCAGGATGAGTGTGTTACCTACTACAGTCTTCCACAAAACCTCGGGTCCTGCCTTCTGCCTTTCTCCTGGGCACCTCTCCAGAAAGCAGCAGCACCTTGGCAGCTACTGATCGCCTACCCCAGCTTTCCTCTCTCCTGATGCAGCTACAGGCTGGGTCTCTTACCTAAATTTTCTGAGAGGAACAGATGCCACGGGTTAGGTGAGCAACACCGACCCTCACTAGACAATCTCAGCACCATTTTGCAGGCTGGATATAGCCCACAGACCTGAAATGCCTGAAGCAATGGACGTTACGTGATGCACAGGGATCAGCGAGGCCACATCAATACACGGAGCACATCTAGAGAACACTGCTCTTGCATATTCTTGACAAGATCCACAAACCATGCAGGAAGGACCTCAGCCCCTTGTGCTAGGAGCCTTCCAAGCAAAGACAGGGGGTTACTGAGCCCATTAGAAGAAGAATAGGAGAAGTCTTGGATAAACGCTGGACACAACAGCCAATTAAGGGAAGGGGAGATGAAGGCTGGGGACACATGGCAGTTCCCATCCATGCTCTGGTTGGGCTGAACCCATTCCTTACTCCTTGTCATCCTGCCAGTCAAAGCCACCTTGGGTTTAATAGCTGCCAAAAGCACTGAATCTGTGTCTTCTTTGCACTCGATAGCAGCATTCTTGGATGCCAACATTAGCACTTTACCCTAACCCAATTAATACCTAGTGTTCAGTCACAGCACTGATTAACATGTTGTTCACAGTGATTAAAACATTTCTTCTCGATTACCATACAGTTAAATGCTTGGAAGAGAGCTACAGTTAATGGGATACAGGCAAGGTTGCAAATTGCGGCTGTCAGACTTGGGGAGGGGAAGGAAAAACCCCAGCCTTTTTTCCTGCTTCTTCCTCTTCTTTTAGAGTTGCTAATTAAGGGCTGACTTTTGGGGCAGAGAAAGAGGCGGGTGGAGGATGGGGAAAAGGAACTTTAGGTAATTGAAAGAATCCAATTCATGCAAGCACCCGACTGGTGCTAACCTACATCATTAAAGTTGCCAGCTAACAAACATCAAACACAGGCCAGTATTAATGAAGCAGATGTATTAATTTCCGATTTCTGAGAAAGCTAAGCAACTGGCTGGCTTGCTGGCTTCCTCTGTCTCTCACTCCCTCTCTCTCTCTCTCCCCATCTGACAGCACTATTAATGATCTTTAATGCCCCACAGGCACTAATGGGTCCCGCTGGGAGTCCAGAAATACTGCAATTTGTATTGAGGATTTAGACATAACAAAAAAAAAAAAAAAAAAGCCCTCTGCTCTGGGGAGCAGGCGCTTGATCAGTCGTTTCCCCCTGTGGAATAGCACAACAGAATAATAAATGACAGCTCTGCGATTAAATCAAGCCTTCTGCTTTAAGTGCCAGAGAGTGTGTGATTGTCACTAACAATCTACTGCTTGTTAACACCGCTGGGGTATAAGCAAACAGCAGTCAACGCTCCCCCACCCCCCCCAAAATGGAGGCGGTCTACCTATTACTTCATTTATATAGCTATCTATCCTGAGGGGAAACAATTCCCTGTAGGTGTGGGTTGGGGGGGGTTGTTATTGTTATTGTTGTTGTTTTTAAATAACTTTTGTTATTCATGTATTGAAAACCTGAAGGGAAAGCGGGGCGGGGGTGGAGAAAAAGCCATCTGCTGCCAGGTTCCATCAGGCAATTACTGGCGGGCGCCTGCGCGCGCGGGATGGGCACCGGGAGCCCCCGGCCGTGGAGCCGCCCGGCACCACACTGGCACCAGGCAGGGCTGCACCAAACCGCCCTCGCCAGGACCGGGAGAAGGAAGGGCTGTGTCCCCCGCCCAGCGGCCTGGCAAAGCGAGCCAGGACCTTACCAGCTGCTACAGCAATCCTTTTATGTTGCTCAGTTAAGGACAAATTGGGTTTCTCTGCCTTTCCCCCCTCATCCCGCGTCAATCGATTGATGTTTAGATTCTGGCCATTTTACCCAGCCAGGAAAAGGCGACGGGCCTTGTAACTCAGGCTCTGCGTTGGGCCACGGATACTCCCAGTGGTAATATACAGACAAAAAAGCCCTGGACGGTAGAATATATACCCAGAGACCGAGGACCTCCTCCCATCCAAGTCAATCCCCAAACTCCCACCGAGTTCAAAGGAAGCAAGACTGAGCCCCCAAGCTGCTTCTGAATGTGCCAATAGCATGAATTATCTGAGCAGGATAATTATTTTTCTTAGCCAAGAGGCAAGGTATTCTGTTTGACTGATGCAAACTTTAAATATTACCCTGCTGTTTCATTTAGACGGAGACCAAAGAAAGGCACAACAGCTTATTATCATGGAGTTTTATGTTCAGATGGAAATATATCAGGGATAAGGTTTTAACTCTGACATTAGCTGTCCAGACATTTTCATAACACCAATAACATTTGGAATTTCATCTATGAAATTACTCATATCTTAAGCATTTTAGATTTACGGTTTAGACATAAAGAGACTTTCTGACTCCATCCGACAGAAGAAAGCAACAGATGGAGAGGAGGGCTGGGCAATAAAAAATATCAGGAACATCAACTTTCCCCGAAACAATTCCTTAAAAATTGGCCTTCATATTTGCCCCCAGATGAAACGGAGATGCTGTTATATACAATTTAACCGTAAATTACTTCTTGATGATGAATGGAATGAGTAAGAGTTTTGGTTTTAAATACTGCTACTTGAATCTTTTCTCACTTCCATAAACAGGCTGTTAATTTGACAAAGCAGATTGGTGTGCCCGATCTTTCTATGTGCTAATACACACACACGGAGCCATTTATTATGTTTCTCCTCTGCTCTCAGAGTTAGGCAAAATACCCTGAAGACCTATAATAAACTCATGGTTTCTTGGAGGAACAATTTAGGTTATTTTTAAATGTAGATCTTAAAAGTTGTAGGATTACTGGATGGGAAGATATCAATCAAGTGATTCAAAATGTCCATTCTCCTTAAGTGAGTGATGGATCTTCTTTCTTCTTGCCTGTCTTCTCCTCTTTTCTGTGTCAGTCATACATCCAGGCTGCTATTCACACTTCATTCACAACTCTCTGTACCTATAATCTCTGTTATTTTGCTGTCGACTCCTCATGCCTCATTAGGCATGTTTGACACCTGCACCTAATACCTTTTCACTAGCAATGCAGGACAGCTTTTGACAAGAACAGATATTTTTCCACAATAGCTTTAAAGAAGGTCTTCCAAGTGTGTACCTTGCGTATTTTATGGGGTTAATGTGATTTTTTTCCCCCGTATTCAATAAACTTACATCTTATTCCACTCTCCTTGTTAGACACAACTGAATTTTCTTTGTCTTGGTTAAAGGCGTGTGTGCACATGTCTGCGAGAGCGTAAACCAGCACGAGCAAAGCAGTAATTTGGGCCAATGGGTCCTCCATTAAGTACCTAAATCAACACAAACGTGAGCATATCTATGTGTCTATTTTAAAATAATATAAACCTAATTAACATGATAGCTTTTCTATATATAGGTATAGATGACATTACTCCTACAAGAAAACTATCCTATTAATTAGGCTTGAACTACTTAAATTAGAGTACTAAATTGCTAGAATTCTTGGACTAATATATTACTGTTCCACTCAAGAGCATGAAACTAATTCTTTTGGGACAGTAACTTCATTTGTTAAAGTGCAACGAATAGCTGCTCAAGGTCATAAATGAGTTAAAATCATTCTAAAAGCTACAGGGTCACAAGAAGTCAAACACGATCCTACGCGCCACTCATTTCGTGGGGTTGGCGCTAATTGTAGAATACCCCACTGGGAAGCAACAACCCAAAAGAAAACGTGTACACAGGCTGCGTCGGGCTGGTTCGTGCTATGGCTTGGGGGAACGGGGAGGCTCGCACGGCTAAATCAGCCTCGCCAGAGAAATTCCTGCAGGTAATAGCAGATACCAAAGAAGTTTGGAGGCCTCAGTATGAAGCTATTATTTATGACGATGACAATGACGACTAAAATATGAGGATAAAGGGGCACTCCTCTCGCAAACCGGTTTTTTTTCATTGCTTATTAGAATAAAAATTGCTAAGGGTAGCTTGTTTTCGGCTTGGCTCTTTTCACTTGCAGTTGAGCAAAACTGGAATGGATTCTTCAACAATATTCAGCCTATCTGTCAAAATACAGCTCTGTTTGTGCTGTAAACTAGGCAAAAACAACCCAGTGCTACCGGGAAATGTATTCGATCCTTCTGTATCCTGAGCACACGTAGATGTGCTTGTACCTTCCCCAGCTGAGGTTGGGGTGCTCTACCTGAGGGAATGAGGTCACATTTTTCAGAAATAGTAATTTCAGCAGATGCCAAACAAGATTTTCCTGCAGCTGTTTTGCAGTTCTTTTTGCTACATGAGAACAGCTGAAAGAAGTCAACAGAAAAGCAGACTGCGCACCTTCCAGCCCACTGCGAACTTGGACTGAGGGATGCACATTTCCTCTCCTTTTCTTTGAAATTATAGCTCTTTTGTTGTTGTTTAATTTCTCTTTCCAGTTCAGTGCCAAGGCAAATGTGAGGAAAGGTTGAAATGGCAACTTTAGAATAATACTATTAATAAAAAAAAAAAATAATAATCCACAGGAATCAAACATAATGATTGCAGCACAGCCCCTCCGCGCTCCGTGTGGCCGGTCCTTTAGAAGACCTCCCCTGCTATGTTCTAATACAAAGGAAACTATCTGCTCCCCACATCTGGCATTATATTTGACTGTCCTCACATTAAAATTAAATTCTGATAAAAATGGGCATAAAGGCGAAAGGGTTAGTAGGAAACAGTTCGCAGCAGTATTGATGAGAACAGCTTGCAGCTGGAAGCCTGAGATAACACAGTTTGTCAGAGCGCTGTCACACAGCTGCCTGCATAATGAGGTAAGGAGAAAAAAAAAAAAAAGCTCTTTCATTTGTTATCAGTAGAAATCTCTAAAAGAGATGCATCATTTAGAAGTAGCCTGACTAATGGTCAAGTTCTACAGGGATGCAGATGGGATGTGGAAAATATTCCCCACCAGCAAAGCCCTGAGCTCTGTCATCCTCAGCAACTCGCAGGCTCTGCCAAGGGGAACGGACAGGCCGGCAGCACCCTCCCCTGCACAAAACAGGATCTCAGAGGCTGCGCTGGGGTTTCAAAATATGGCAGTGGTAAAATCCAGTTGTTAAAAGTGATTTTGTTACAACTGCCACCCTCATGCCTCTCTTCAAAAAGCTACATGCTCAGGGCACAGAGTCTAACTCATACCAGCACAACTGCAGTAACGTCACTCCTAACTGGCACTGCTGGCAGAAAAGACATACCCGTAAATCTTTTGAAATACATAAACCGCATTCTTGCAATTTATAAATTTATTACATTTAAAACATTTCTTTTAAAGCACCATTTTTCAATTCTTTTCCAAGAAGCCACAGCACCTCAGAATTCCCAGCCACCCTTTCAGGTCGTTCAGTGTGGAAAATGAGGAAGATGCACCACAAGAGCTGCAGGAGGTGGGACCAAGCGTCCATCTAGCCCAGTATCCTGTCCAGTATCCTACTGGAAGAAGCATCCACCTAGGCACCTACCACTAACCTGTTCATTAGGAGAGTTTTTTCTCATCCTCCCTACTCTGATAACACTCAGGCTGTTAGATTCGCAAAGGAAAAAAAAACGTCTTGAGACAAACTTCTACCAAGAACAGTTTCTTTTGATGGACAACATCGAGGCAGGAAGTCAAACAGGAAAAACTCTCACCAATTTATCGCCATCGGGTCAGATGTCTGGATATGAAATTTGAACTCATCCAAATATTTCTGTGTGCCAGTTCAAGCTATTTGTGCACTGTCACGAAAAATCACCCGCCGCTCAGAGCGCCGGCAGCAGGGGTGGAAGGGTCGGAATGGCAAAGGAGAGCAAAGACTCTCTTGACTTCCAAAAGCAAGAAGAACTGCAATTTGTTAAACTAGTTTTGACAGGTAAAACGGGGTACGTAAGACACAAAGGAGAGAGGACATCGCACCAAAGATGCCAACTATTGATTGTGACCTTTTACAGAGGAACACTTTCATTGCGCGAGTAAGTTGTCTATGTAGTTAAAAGGCCAAGCAATGCTGAAGGTATTTTTTCTTCCCCTTGCCAAATGTTAATTTGCACTGAGCGATTCACAGGGACTTTACAAGGATCACAGCCTTCCACAGAAATCTCCTTCATACCTCCACTGAATTGTGAAAAACAGTTTTTATGATTTAAAGGGAGTCATATGTATTATTTCTTCTGTCTCTCTCCGTTTCTAAGGACATCAGAGATGGTTAGGTGATTTTGATGTGTCTCTCCCCTCTCTTTACGTTCCTCACGTGTTGCTCATTTTCTCCATTCCATTTGGGTTACAAGCCATCCTCGGTCACATCCTGTTTCATGATCCTTTACCCCTGTACTCTGTATTGCTGTTTTGCTTCAAAGGGGGGTTCCATCTCACAGAGGAGAGACACAAGGGCATCTCCAGACAACACTGGATCTACAAAGCTGTTACTACAGCAGAAGAAACCTTGCCCTAGTCATACGTCCTACATTAGCTTCTGCAAACACCAGAAAAACAAACATTTCTGATTTTAAAAAGTTTTTTTTTCCTTGCTATCCCTCTAGACTTTTTGAAAGATGGATATAGATTTCAATTCTTTTTATTTGCTTCAATTTTAGTTTTGAAGCAATCCATTTATAAAAAGGGAAATTTAGAGGAAAAATAGGAAAATGGCATACTAAAATAGGAAAATGACATGACTAAAACTGACTGTGGTTAAAGAATGGTAATTTAAAAGCAAAAGAAACAAAAGCTTCATAGCAAAGGGAGGCAAGATTCCAAATCATTGAAATAGCAACACGAAGTTCCCCTCCTTTCAATCAGACCTCGCAAACACTTCCATGTAAGTTCTAAATTCATGCTGTTCAACAGATTTTTGCACTTTCCTTTACCACAAACAATGCCCTGACTCTACAGTACCTTCCACTATTACACTTCTGGATAGAGTATGCCAGCTGTACCAACAGTTTTAGAGTGTGTTATGGAAAAGAGGAAAACACCATGTGAATCCATGCTAAGGTTGCCCCTAAAAAATCTCTTCCACCATCTATTCTGTCTCCTGCAGGCTACACCCAATCCATCCATACTGGACTTGGCAGTTTTAGAAAAAACTCGGCAGACTCAGTACCTCTGCCTCTGGGCTTCCCTTTATTTACAGACCTGATGGAGGAAGACGGTGGAGACATCAGGAACTGGGAAATGGGATTTTGCTTCTGCTGCTCTTGAGCTTTACTTCTCCTCACGCAGGTACACTCCAAAGGAAGAGCAAGAAGCGAGATCTAGGAGGTATCTGCTGGAGCCCCTCTGCTGTGAGGACAGGCTGAGAGAGCTGGGGGGGTTCAGCCTGGAGAAGAGAAGGCTCCGGGGAGACCTTCCAGCCCCTTCCAGTCCCTAAAGGGGCTCCAGCAAAGCTGGGGAGGGACTCTGGATCAGGGAGGGAGCCATGGGACGAGGGGGAATGGCTTTAAACTGAAAGAGGGGAGATTTAGATGAGATCTGGGGAAGAAATTGTTTGCTGTGATGGTGGTGAGCCCCTGGCCCAGGTTGCCCAGAGAAGCTGTGGTTGCCCCATCCCTGGAGGTGTTGAAGGCCAGGTTGGACGGGGCTTGGAGCAACCTGGGCTGGTGGGAGGTGTCCCTGCCCAGGGCAGGGGGTGGCACTGGATGGTCTTTAAGGTCCCTTCCATTCTATGAAACTATTCTACGGTGCAGACAGGATTATTTTGGCCTGGAGCGGGGCGCTCAGGACACAGTGCTGATGGGGGCTTACTGAAGACTCAACAGATATTGCCCTTCCAGTACAGACATACCCTGCACCATCTCCCAATCCAGAAACTCCAAGGGCAGCATGGCAGCTGGAGCAGTATGAGCCACTGCCCTGGGCGTGCTGTATTCACATGGAATTTCTATCCGTTAACTTTGAGGTGTGCTTTCTCTCCTTGGCAAGCGCAGCAATTGTTAAGATCACAGGGGCAAGTTGAACTGCGTGTAGGTGTGATTTAATGCTCCAGTGAGCTCTAGCACTCACTCACCCCTCATTTGAGCACAGAGACTCCCATTTTCTCCTTTTAATACTGATGCATGTTGCCTTTGGGACCAAATGTGTGGAAATGGGATCACGTGAAAGGAAAGGCACAATTACGAACAAGTTATATATTTTTTTCCTTAAAAGATGTTATCTGAGAGTTTTATCAACTTTCTGCATAAATAATACAATGTGCCTGTAAAATACCTGCTGAGCATTGCAATCTGGTGGCTACCAGCTGCTCCAGGCAGCCCTTGGGTGAACACAGGAGAGGCAGGACCAGGATGGCAAGCCTGCACTTTGGCTGGATGCAGGAGCGCTGCAGAGCACCGGGGAGAGGTTCTTCTTCCTTGCAACCCCCTGAGGGTTACGGATTAGGAAAAGGGATGCCAGATAAACCCTGTATCACTTTTTTTTTTTTTTTCCCTAGGCCACTGTACCTTCTACTGACATTTGTCAAAATTCTGGCCTGAGAAATGCAAAGATTGCCATAACGCTGGTGAATCTACAGATTTTGAACAGCAGCGTGTCCTCTATTCACCTGCCTTTCAGCAGTAAGCATCTAGGTGTTAGCATCAAAAGCTTGTTTGCACAACCTGTGTGCCACCACACCTTCCCATCTCTGCCCTTCACAGCAAAATAAATCATCTGCTCAAAACGTCCCCACCTACGGCTGGAGGCAGACAGATTCTCCGCCACACCACAGCTGGCTCCTGTGGCAGCAGAAACTTAACACAGCTCTAAGTTACCTTGGCAGCCATGATTTACAACAGTATTTCAGTGAATCTAATCAGAAGTGTGAATACTCCCCTCCTATCTGGCACACATCGTTGGCGTTCTAATTATTCACACATTTTGGCAAGCATTATGGTGTTCCCCTACCAAGCTCCTAATCCCTGCAGATCAGTTAAAATAAATGAAAGAGAGAATCAAAAGGCACTTAAAAATTCAACGGTTCTCTAAATGGGTTTGAACAGGCTCCAGATTATCAGTGGTTGCAGTTGACTAGCACTTAAAATTAGGCCCTCCCTCTCCTACACACCTCACATTTCCCCTTCTCATTTAAAGGAACTGTCTGCTATTCCAATGCCTGAATGTACCAAAATGTCTAAGGGAATAAAAAAGGAAAATATATGCACATCACCCACATTTAGTAGATACTGCAAAACTTTGAGGCCTGTAATCCATATTTGAAGCTATTAACTGCAACAAGAACAGATCACAACATGGAAAACAATTCTAGAACACACTAACTTGGGAAAGCGTGGTAACAACCCAAGTTTCCTTTTTGTTATTTCTGGGTGGAAGAAATGCCCCAACACCGGGGAATGGTTTGCTATCTTACAAAAGAAATGTAACATTGAGATCTATGCCATTTGCAGTCATTAAAAACGTATATTCCTCCCCTTAGGGCATTGCCCCTCCAGCCTGCATACGAGACATCTGCAGAAGAGACTTCCTATCTGTGTTACCCTTTCGGTCCGTTTACTATCCATACGCAGCCGTTTTGCCAGCTCTCTCTCCAAAAGTCACTTCGACACTGCCACAAGTCCTTTCCTCCGGCCAGGCTCCCCGTGGGCGCACCACCAGGAGAGCCGCATCATCTCCCGGTCACCCAGAGCTATTCCTCTCCAGCCACCCGGCGCCAGCGCTGCCCTTCGGCCTCACCTTCGCAGCCCCTCGCTCCTCCCGCACACAATTTGCTGCTCCAGCTGCTCTCCGTGGCCCAGTGAGCAGAGCTGGGAATAAACCATAACCTCTCCACTTCAGGTAGTTTAGCATTTAGGTCTCAACGCCAGTTTTCTGCGGGACCTACCGTCACTCATACACACGTCTTCACACACATACGCACTTGCACTGTCATACGTTTGTATTTCACCGAGTTATTTTTCAGCCAGCTATTTACGAGAGAAAAGACTGCTTTATTCTGTGCAGTTCTTTTCCTTCTCCCTTACTTGCTCCCAGGTGCCTTGTGTAACTGTGATGCTTTTGTTACCACACCGGCATCATACCAATAAAAACAGCACCCACACATGTCTATTTATTAAAGACTCCAACCATTTATGTACCTCTGTGTTCTGAGGAAACACCAAAGGAGTAAAAATGTTGATGTTTCACACGTATGAAATAACACAGGACAGGTCAGCACCTTGAAATGACTCTTTCTTAGGTGTCACCGTGGAAACGGGCCAAGACAAACCTCCACATCACTAACAACAAGGGTCTTGGAGTGACACTTATACTAAAATGCAGAAATAAGCGGAGAGGGGAAAATGCTAATAAACACACATGTGAACAAGACACTAGTAAAAAGGACGTTTTCATGCATTTGTGTAGTCTGCAACAACGAGAGACTAATTTCGTATTTGGTATAAATCAATACAGTATCATTAAGCTCATTAGGATTTTGCAGATTTACACCGAATGAAGAACCGTATGGTATTGTTCCCCGTTTCCACTCGTAAGGAGAGAGATGGAAATAGCTGGCCGTGCATCAGTAACACAGCAGTTCTATTCACTGGTGGCTGCGAGCCTGTTCTAGAGGATGGGAAAGAAGAAAAGCAGAAAAAATGGAAAGATGAAGCGGTGGAGAGGAGGAAAGGAGAGTGAAAGAATGACACGCGGTGGCTGAGGGCTTTTCCCCTAAGTACGATCTCCTCGGAGCTCTCGTAAGACAGCCCTTTTGTCGGGCAGTTCTGGTTGAACATATCCACTCAATGACAAAAAGTTAACTCACATAAATGTTATTTTCTTGAACACTCTGATTCTTTTGAAAACAGACAGTAAAGGCATTAATATATCCATACATATTTACAAGTAATTTAATTATAAGGTCAAATACTGTTGGCTACATCTGACTTTCAGCTTCGCTGTACGTATTTTGACCAATCAACTATTTTCCATTTTTATTTTTAACATTATTTTTTACTATTCATCAGAGGTTTGTTGTGTTAGGCACAGGGTAGCCGGAGCATTAAATAAGAGGCTTTAGGCTCTGAAGACTTTATAGATAAGGGCCCCAATAATACTGCTTTTATGAACCCTATACCCCACGCCCAAGCCAGGAGCATACACTTGCAGACTCTGGGCTGACTCTAATGAGAAGAAAAGCCAAGGAGCGACGTGGGGACAAGGAAGAAGTGGCAATAGTTACAGGTAAAGCACACAGAGGGAGCAAGTTTCCGTTATTGTTACCTAAAGGCTCCATGGTTGTGGTCTTATTCAAGTACAACGTCCCACTGTTTTAAAGCAGAGTGCAGTTGTGAAGAAAGAAATGTCTTTTTCTTTGGTCTTCAAAATCAAATTACATTATTTGTCCTCTTGCAGCTTGCAAAAGGCCAGCAAAAAACCCATGAAGCTGGTGTACGTTCCACATTGTGCGCTCTGCTTAACGCGAAAGCATGTGATTGTGTATCCACAGATCTGGTATGAATTATTGCAGAACAACATTCCTCATTTATGAGCGCAGTCAAAACATTAAGGAGATTTAAATTTCCTTTTTAAGATGCACTCAATTTTAGTAGACCTTTTCATAAACTCTTTCTGGAATGATATTTTAAGATTGTTAGCAACAGAACAAAGTTATCTAGAACACATCTGTATTAAGATTGAACCTAAATAGATTTTTAGATAAGATACATTAATGACTTGTATTTATATGGCGGCTCAAAGTGTTTCACAAATATTGATGAATTAAAGCCTCATGACAGACTTCCAGGCAGGACAATGTTAACATACCCTATTTACAGATGGAACTGTAAACTCTGTCAAGAGATATTCAGAGATTAAATGATTTGCTTAGGGTCAGAAAGTCAGGAACAGCACTCTGGAGTCACATGCTGCCACCCTCGTCAAAACACACCATTCACGTTATGAGCGATCAGCCACAAATGCAAACATTCGCAAACCCTGACTTTACTCCACGAGATAACGCTGGTAGTCACGGGCTAGAAGAACAAAAGTTCTGCTCTTGTTTTTCCTCATTACATCCTATTTAGTCTGCAAACAAGGATAAAAAATAAACAAACACACCAAATAAATAAATACATAAACTTGGCCCACTGAATGGCAGTTAGCTTTATTTATATTCTCTGTGCCAGAAACAATGGCAGCCTATTATCTGCCCTTCAATATGATAAATGTATGTAAACTGAAAAAGTCTATAGCTCATAACGGATAACGGTTTGTACCTTTAGTGTCTTAAAGCAAGGCAACTTTATGCCATAAACGATTCCTTGTCTAGCAATAACGTTACATTACACGTTCTCAGGGAGAAAATGGAAAAGAAGGAGAAGGGAAAAAAAACCCAATCTCGTGCCATTTGCCTAAAAATGCAAAAGTTATTGTAATGTATTCATTAGATGCACTGCAATGTCCAGCGAGTCTGAGGGACTCTGGCTGCTCATGGCCTGGACAGGTGTACTCTTCGCTGGGTAAAAAACTGGCTGGATGGCCGTGCCCAGAGAGTGGTGGTAAATGGAGTTAAATCCAGTTGGTGTCCGGTCACAAGTGGTGTCCCCCAGGGTTCGGTGCTGGGGCCGGTTCTCTTTAATATCTTTATCAATGATCTGGATGAAGGGATCGAATGCACCCTCAGTAAGTTCGCAGATGACACTAAACTGGGCGGGCGTGTTGATCTGCTTGAGGGTAGGTTGGCTCTGCAGAGGGATCTGGACAGGCTGGACCGATGGGCTGAGACCAATGGTATGAGGTTCAACAAGGCCAAATGCCGGGTCCTGCACTTGAGACACAACAACCCCATGCAGCGCTACAGGATTGGGGCAGAGTGGCTTGAAAGCAGCTCGACAGAAAAGGACTTGGGAGTGTTGGTTGACAGCCGGCTGAATATGAGCCAGCAGTGTGCCCAGGTGGCCAAGAAGGCCAACAGCATCCTAGCCTGTATCAGGAATAGTGTGGTGCGCCGGACTAGGGAAGTGATCATCCCCCTGTACTCGGCACTGGTGAGGCCCCACCTCAAGTACTGCGTTCAGTTTTGGGCCCCTCGCTACAAGAGGGACATTGAGGTGTTGGAGCGTGTCCAGAGAAGGGCTACAAAGCTGGTGAGGGGCCTGGAGGACAAACCTTATGAAGAACGACTGAGGGAGCTGGGGTTGTTTAGCCTGGAGAAGAGGAAGCTTGAGGGGAGACCTTATCACCCTCTACAACTACCTGAAAGGAGGTTGTAGAGAGATGGGGGCTGACCTCTTCTCCCTGGTGACAAGTGATAGGACGAGGGGAAACTGGTTCAAGTTACGTCAGGGGAGGTTTAGATTAGATATTAGGAGACATTTTTTCACTGAAAGGGTTATTAAACATTGGAATAGGCTGCCCAGGGAGGTGGTGGATTCACCATCCCTGGAGGTGTTTAAAAAAAGGGTAGATGGGGCACTTAGGGACATGGTTTAGAAGTGGCTCTTGTCAGGGTAGGCTAAAGGTTGGACTCGATGATCTTAAAGGTCCCTTCCACCCTCAACAATTCTATGATTCTATGATTCTCTCAGTAGCTGACAAACAACAGATAAAATCATATTGTTGGACTTGATGTAGGGTATTTCCACCACATAGGTGTTTCTTTATTGGATGTTTCTTACCTATCCACTTTTACTTTGCATTCGCTTTGGTTATCTTTGCACATTATGTATCTTCAAACGTGGTGTTGATTTGTGAAGCCTTAAATGGTCGAGGGCCACCCCCTGGGAAGAAAATAAGTGCCGACCTCTCAAAGCACTGCCACGCAGAGGTGCTCACCCCACTCTCCCCTATTATATGCCTCAAATAGGCAAAGGATGTTAAACCAGAGAGAAACGAACTCTAATCACGGCAAAAGGTGCTGAAGAGCCTTACAAAATTCACCTAAGAACAAACTTCAGAGTGACTGGCGTGAATCCTGGCCGGGTATAAACCAAAACCACAGCAGGAAACCAAACACCTGGGCCAGATGCAGTCTGAATCCACGCACACGTGATATTCGAGGCAACCTTTACAATTCGGAGATGCTACATGAAATTCAAGGCAACGCACGCACCATTGCGTGGCAGTACCGTAAGAGATCGAGCACAAAAAACCCCAAAGGTTCTTCCAGACAAAACCCATTTTTAAGGAGAGACCCATGGAGATGTATTTCCATGATGTCTCCCACAGACTGCAAACCTCAAACCAACGCAACCTCGGTCTCCGCACAGCTCGGGCACAACCCACAACCAGGTTCCACGATGCTGGGAGAGGGATGGACCCCACGACCTCCTCTGATCTACTCAGGGACAGTTACGGTTGAATCTCTCTCTAACTTTGTGTGTTACAAGGGCAACGCCACTGGCACACAGGCACCATAGGACGTTTCACTGAGCGGCAGCAGCAGTCGAACCTCTCTCTTAATGGCTTTCACAGCTTTGGGAAAGATCGTCAGCGGAGGAATCCCTTCATCTGTCACACCAGTGGTATCTAACCACTCCGCGCTAAACAAATGGGCTTGATCACAAGCTCGGCTGCACTTTTTGATAGAAGCTGCAGTTTTAAAACACTGCTTGCCTTTTATTCTACGTGGGATTTTCTTTTCTTCTTTTTTAACTTAGCAAATGCCATGGTGCACTCTCATTTTCAATTTTAATGGCTAAAGATATGCACGCAAAAAGCATCCTAATTACTGCTTTCCTGGCAGAGACAGCCATTTCCTTGGGTTTTTATTGCCATTAGTTTTCCTCACCGATTTATCCTTAGCTACTCTCTTTGCATCTCCCTCGCCTCCCCTGAGCCCTTTCCTCCTCGCTTCTCAAGACTTGTCAGCACGCCTCCAATCCCCAGGAGAGATTGAGGGCCTTGTAAAACCCACTGCGCAAACAAGCATTCCTGTTCATTTATCACATTTAGCATGCGCACTTCCACACTCATCAAAACCAAGCCTGAGCTCGCTAAGTCATTTCCCTCTCCCAATTACAAATTAGTCCATTAGGCTGTCTGCAGTAGGCCCTCTGTTGCATCTTGGTAATGGCTTCTGAGATTTCCATCATAATCGTAATGGCTCCCTGTGCAGCCATGAGGGCAGATGGAGGCCGCTCGTGGGTAATGAGGTATCACACTACCAAAGGGCACAGCTCTGGGCTCATTATTTAGTCTTGGCTGTTTTGTGAAAACAACAACAAAGGTAAAATGCTGAAGGGAACACTTTAGCATATTAAATTAACACTTCTTGAAATTTCTCTCTGTAAACATGCCATATTTTTTCTTTATGAAACATCCCATGTGTCTGAGCGTGCGACGTGAGGGAAGAGGGAGGAGGGGAAAAGAGACCACGGAGACGGCATGCGCTGCCCCATCCTCCCCGTGGGCAGAAAGCCTCTCCCCGACAGCATGCGCTGCCGGCACTGTGCCGGGGGACGTCAGGACAGCCCTGAGGACCTTGGCTGGCCACAGGGCTCACACAGGGCTCGACACGCTTGGCCCTTTCCTACCATCCGGCCTGTGGGTTCGCACACAATGGGAGCTGCTCAGCACCGACCACCTGAGATTATCTGAGCTGTCTCTAAAGGCAACATCTCCAAGGGAGGCATCTACGGAGAGGTGAACTGGTTGGACTGTCTGGGTCCAGTTGCTAGTTCTGGGACTTGGCACTGGGGCTGGTCCTTTCACAACAGCAGCTGAGGCTGGATAGTATCTAACATGCCCAAAGCTGTGATCATCCCTAACGAAGACAGCGCCCTAAGAAAACCAGGGAGTGCAACCTCGTGAGATGACCCTCCACCCACCTCCATCTCCAGCTGTGGCCACCCGAGAGCCCCCGCATGGAGCGGGGGCCCAGCACCGCAGTCCCCGCTCACACCCAGCCCCGAGGGACGCAGAGCCTGGCAGCCCGGTAACTTATTTCAGAGAGAGAAGCAACGTTTAAGACAAGCAGGTTAAAATCAATATCAATTAGACACTCTTTGAACATTGCTGCTCTCTTTGGATTTTGTGTATTGGATGTGAACTGTTGCTAATTTGACTTTGTTCCCAGCGGCGCAATAACGTTCAAGATATCAAATCCTACTGCATACTGGAAGCTAGGGACAGTTAAGATGAAGGCTCTCCCTTCTCGCTGGAGATTAATTTGGGTTTTTTGTAATTTTTCTTACCCTTCTGAGATCATGAGACAACACATAGGGCAGTGGCGAGGACAGCGGTAGAGCTATAATGCTGGCAGGCGAGAGGAGAGGAAGTTTCTGTCCCTCTCCCTCGCACAACTTCAAATGCTATTGCAAGAGTAAGTCTGCAGGAGAACAAAAATGTAATACATGTCTTTATAGGTCTGGCACCTTATGGAATTTGCCTAAACGTCAGCCAACGCACATAGAGGAAAGAGGCAAATCAATGAGTGAAGGGAGGGGTTTTTTCACACTGGCTTCTCTTGCAGGGAGCATCCCTGCCTGCAACCCGAGAGCTGGAGCTGCAGCTCCCGCAGGGACACGTGGGAGCATCCTAATCCTTTCTTGGCAAGATCTTTTCCTCGAGTCACTGAGCAGCACCTCCTGTGCCCCCTTCTGAAAGTCCTGGTGGAGCTAACCATGCTGTCTGCGCCCAAACGCATTTCTAGATGTTAGATAGCGAGCAAATATTGAAAAACATGTTTCACATCTGAAGTACTGTTCGTATAGGGAAAAAAAGAAAGCCAGGCCAGTGATTCTTTGAGATAAGAGGAGTGCAAATACAAAGTTAGCAAGCGGATTGCTATCCAACCCTGCTTTGGTGAGCAGTAAAACACAAATTTATGAGCTGGGTTTTGTTAAAGTCGGATATGGATTTTTGAAAATGAAAAGGATGGATGGGGGGACAGCAGTGAGACATTTAATCAATGTCATAAAAATGTAACATTCATTGGTCTCCTAAAATGAAATTAATAATCTGTGTAGAAGTATCATTAGGAGATAAGTGACATTTTTAGGCTTTGATTTGTAACTTGTAACAAATCTTACTTCCACATATTTCAAACATTCTTAGTGATATCCATCTTTATTAAAACATACCAAAACCTTTTCACCTCTGCTAGAGTGGCCCATCAAGCATTTTTTCCCCAGCATAATATCCTTAAGTAAAAAGACACATTATCAGGCACAGACTTTCCAGTAATGAAGGCAGGAAGAGACATGCTCCCTACCATATTCAAATTAAATCAGGGATTTCAATACTCCCTGATTATCAGGGAGTCTTGTCTTTCACTAATAAATTTCTCCTTCATCCCAGGCACAGGCTTTCTGAGCTCTCTCTGAACTGATCAGACATTTCATTGTGTGCAGAAGGGCAAAAATAAGGTGTGCGCATGTGGGGAGGAGGAGTGTGGGGCAGGGGGGATAAAAAATTAGGCAAGTCTGCTAGATAAATGATTGGAAATATTACGTGAGAAGGCAGCCTTACAGGAACACAAATCCGATTCACATGCCCTGCTGAATTTAGAAGGATTTGGGGGAAGGAGTAGCTAATATACAGAGGCTTATTCTCCTTACATTTAATGTCAAGGTATTTTGCATCAAAGTTATTTTCATACATTTTAATGGAGCTACCTTTGATTTGCACCAGCTAAGTGAGATGAGAAACCGGAGGCCAGAGCATGGATTACGAGGCACCACCCCTCAGGCAGGAGGGGAGGGGACAGGCTTCCTCTCCTCCCTCTGTCCTCCCCTTGCCTTTTAAACATAAGGCACTAAAGGGCACCAGGAAAGATTTTTAATTTTTTTTTTTTTAATTAGCAACAGAATCACAATCAACTCATGCAACCGGGACAGTGTGCATCTTTTCTTTGCGGAACCCTGTCAAACATATTCTAATTAAGCTGTTTCCGTTTTCATTGTGAACAAGAGCGGGATGACGACAGGGAGAAGTTGGTGAGTTATCACTGTACGCGTTCAGAAGTTACAGAGATAAAGGATAACCCCCGTGTTGTGGCTGAGACAACAACAACAGACAGAGTCCCCTGCTGAGCCCCAGTGTGCTGGAGCCTGGCGTATCGTCCTTGCCTCAAACAGAAGAGAGTATGAGCAGAAAGGAGAGATAAAGAAAGTATCACAATCCTATCTGTAAATGGAAACTGAGGCACGGAGAGATGCGATTCTTTGCTCAACATCACAAAGCTGCTCTACATCAAAATCACCTAATTCTCCAAAGTCCCAGTTAAGTGCCTTAATCAAAAACTGCTTCAGGGCCTAGAGAGACTTGTCCTTTATATTAATTATCCTTTACATTGAAGAGTCGCTAGGAAAGCGTTCTTGTTTTTAGTACTAGGCCAACTTCCAAAGGGTCCCACTTAATAAAAGATTCAAAACTTCGCAAGGGATTTTTGACCAATTTTGGTACCACCTTTGATACTAATTGCGTTATCCCATAATTGCTCTAGCACGTGAGAAAAGGACACGTTTCTTCTATTTATCCAGCTAAATCTGTACAAATATAGTATCCACTTATGAGGGAATCTGGGGACACTATTACCGCCATACTGATGTCCTCCTCTCACTCAGCCCCATTCGGATTCAAAGTAACAATCTAAAATAAAATGCCCAATAACATAAATGATCAGATGAAACATCGGACCATTTCCACATATCAAGATCACATTTTACACATGCCGAAGGACTTTGGGCTCCCAAGCTTCACTAAGAACGGCTCAGGCTGCAGATCTGCAGGTTTGGGTGTAACGAGTCTGGAGTCTCCCTGTATTTTGGAATTATTTTACTCACAGGAGAAAATTATACATAGCAGTACACATGTACACATCTATAAATCACTTTCACAACTTTCCCAGCTAGAAAGCCTCAGACTGCCCACGGTTAGTTGGCTTCACAGCTTCCGAGTGGGCTCACATGGCCACAGGTACCTGATTGCAAATGGACACGCACCAATTTCACGATGTCAGAAAGGGCTTGCAGCTGCCCCATTTCATTCTCTGCCTCTCAAGTACCACCTATTGACAGGTATTGAAAATAATGACTTGGTAATTCACACTATATCCCTGTATTATAATTTTTGCATACCTTGCTTTTCATTGAAATTGTTTACTGAAAGAAAAAAAACAAAGGCCCCTCCTTTTGAGAAGGTTAGGTCTTTGCTCAAGCCCACAGATTTTAACCTCATAAATATTCCCAGCTATAAGATCTTATTAAGAAGGTATGTCTCCCAAGAGCATAAAACCATCAAGCTGTAAATTTTATTTAATTTCCCATGAGATTTCCTAGCCTCATACATATAATTAGAGTGCAGTATAGAGCACTTTTTGTGTTTTGTCAATAAATCACTAGGGAACAATCAACGTTTAAGAGGACAAGCTTTAATGATTTTTCAGACCCCTAAGCAATCATGCCTGCTACAGTGGCAAGCTGGTCTTTAACTTTCTCTAACTAGGATTGTGGACTGTAATGTTAGATAGGGTCCCAAACACTTAATCCTATTAGACTCCGCAGCCCAGACAATCATAGCTTATACCCCAGGGACATATTGATTTTGATTTGGTTGACAGATAAGACCAGCCAAGCTACTGTAGGCTATGCTTTATTAAGTGTTTACAAATTAAATATCTTAAGGTCTGTAACAAGCACAACTCTGCCGCACAGACGACTGCAGATTTGCAATTACCTGTGCAGATGGACAAAAGATGACTCTCCATCAATCACCGAGAGCACATCTTACAGTATCAGCAGCATCGAGCGCAACCAGTCAAGAGGCACCAGGCTGCTCCTCACCCAGGAAGATGCAAGGCGCTCTTATCTCCATTTCAGTACAGCCTCTTGAGAAACCGAAGCCTTCTTGCAAGACTTTTGTTTATGATAAAACACCTTAGGAATGTCTTTGTCAGGAGGAACTCATCAGGGTGTATTTCAGTACTGAGCCATGACAGAAATTGTGTTGTGTTTTTAAAAAGGCATCACTCACCTCACTTATTTTTCCCTGTCTGTTTTTTATCTTAACTCACAAACTGAGTATTTTTTCACCGCATGGAATTTCCATACTGTTGCCACAGCCTTTATTTGCTCTGTCTAATTCAGGCTACTTGTGTACTCTTGGAAGTTCCTCCATGTACAGCGTATACAGAGATAAACCATTCTTTCATATGCAGATTGCCAGTGACTTTTGGAAAGACAATCCCATTCTGTGTTACAAAAAACCATTAGATATTGCAGGTGATTTAGAGATAAAATGCATACAATCAAATTCTTTCTTGCATGCAAACCATAAAATAACTTTTACACTTGGGAGAGCTGAATGAGTACATTTCTGATTTGGCACTATTTTACCCTTGACTTTGCACTGATGTCAATGACAGAAGGAGAAAAATAACTGCAGAGAACTGGATGCAAAGAATTCATAAATTCACTGAAAGGAAATATCTGAAAAAGAGAAAGTGCCTCCCCAAACTCTACAATGCACGGCAGCATCCAGAACTACTTGGGTCAACAGATAGGACGGCATTTCTGTACCCTGAATTACCCTTGTGATCTCAAGTGGAAACCATCTTATAGGCACTGAACGCACATTAAACACTTGAGCTTTTCGTCGTATAATTTGATAATCACACCAACTACGCTATCAGGCAAAAGTCTCCCAAGTACTTTAAATATGTTAATGAACCAAGATTTTATCTATAGTCTTATACAGCTTGCACAAATCTATAAATAGGCTTATCTCAGGGTTATTGCTGTTATAAATTAATTACGGAAATGTCAACCAAATCAGGTACATGCCAAAGGAGTAATGGGGAGAGCAGTGATTTGCAACAGAAGATTCAGATACCGGGTGACCTGCATGAAGGGTTCACAGCCCCTGGCAGCAGTCCACAAGCTTCAGGGGAATTTAACCTTGAAGAATACACTTAAAATTGGTTTTCATATGAGTAATTGACAGTGGCTGAAGAAGTGAACTGAGTTAGGGAAGAGCTACTGCACTGTTTTCTTCTAGGATCTCATTCCTTAAAACACAATTGTTTCTTTTTAGACACTGGGAGCTACAGAGTAAAGGGTTTGGGGTTTTCGATTTTGTATTTGTTCAAAGTTTTTCTTGGGGAGGAAAAGCAAGGGAATGGAGATTAGGAGCCTTAATGTAAATTCCTTACCTTTACCAAACTATGCCAAAGGTACGTCTAGGAATGAAATACAGTCATTTAAAAGGAAAATCCCAGCCAAATCTGAATTATTCTCTTCCCAGTTCGATTTGGTTATCTATTTGTTTTTAAGGATAACAACAGAAGTATGCGACTCCTGAATATTGTAAGAAATGTCACGTGTGCTTCTCTGCGCTTATACTAAATCTAACCCAAATGGCACCCTATGAAGGTTGAGAGATCTGTCAGAGCACAACAGCTACTTAGATCCTAAATGCCATATTACTTCGACTATTTATTCTTTATGCTGTGATTGGACCTGTGAACCCTGTCTGTGGATAAGGACTCTTACGATATTAGCTGCTTCACAAACCAAACAAAAAGATGACACGTGCCCCGAACACCTAGTATTCAAAAAGGAAGCATTCTTTATCTTCCATAGTCAATGCCTATCCTTTTTATTTGATCCGAAGACTTTTTTCGAGGATTTTTTTTTATTTCTGCTTTTCTTATCATTCTTCTAATAGGTTGGTATCATTGTTGAGGAAATGATAAAGAAAAAAGTAGGACATTAGTGAATGAAATACCACATCATAACGTGCCAGCAATGCTGAAGTTGATGCATATTAAAAATCTACATAGATTCCCTCAGATCAGAGAGTTTAACGCAAGGAGCTGTGAAAAAGAAAAAGAAAAAGAAAAAGAAAAAGAAAAAGAAAAAGAAAAAGAAAAAGAAAAAGAAAAAGAAAAAGAAAAAGAAAAAGAAAAAGAAAAAGAAAAAGAAAAAGAAAAAGAAAAAGAAAAAGAAAAAGAAAAAGAAAAAGAAAAAGAAAAAGAAAAAGAAAAAGAAAAAGAAAAAGAAAAAGAAAAAGAAAAAGAAGAAAACCACTTTTACATTGATTATTATCGGCAGTGTTTGAGTCTCTAGTTCAATTCTACTATAGCCGACCTAAAGTTATTACAGAATTCATCCCAACGAGCTTGCAAAAACCATAATCTCCTTCACTAGGAATTTAGATATTATGCTGCGTAACAGAATTCTGTCTCCCAGCTAGGATCCACTTCTGTGTGACTGAAACTTAAGTAAATTTGTGAAAGAGGCCACTTGTAGAACAGCGAATAATCTCAGGATACTTGTAGATGCTTTATTCTTCTGGCTACATCAATAAAAATGGATTAAACAAAATGCCTTCTATTGCTAGCTGGGACACGGTGCTCTAGCTGGTCAAATATAGATCTGATTGTAATGATCCGGGGGCCTTGTGATCTGCAGGCTACATTATTACAGTTCACTGCTCTTAAACATGAGCTACAGAGAGCGGCCAATGCGATGATAACCAGATCGACCATTTATCAGGTTGGTTCTTGTCTCATAATTGCAGCCCACCTCAAATACACGGAATCAATCGAAGTCTCAGACTGTGAGTCTCAAGATGCTCTACAGAAATGATCAAATTGCTAAAGGATGTACCTCTCAGCTGGAGAAAAGCACTGCCAAGCAGGCAGGGTCTCCAGCAATATTGGTACTAAGTAAAAAGGTGTCTGGGAGAAGAGGACTGAGATTCCCTATCTAACACCTTTACTGCCACGCTTCACAAGCGAGAAGACAAAATGTCCAAAGACCTGATTATCTCAAGCAAAATATAATTGAATTTCTTCCTCTTAACTCTAATGAAGACATGGATGGCAAGACATGAAAGAAAGAAGCTGAATGAAATCAAGACTGTTCCGCAGGCCAGGAGGCAGAAAGGAATGAAGCTGTCAACAAGCCCTTTATGGACTATTCTGTTTGGATGGGTTTCTCCTCGGTGCCACAGGAGCAGCATACAGCCTGCACATTATTTAAATACAGATTCAACCTCTGAACTATGGTGGGAAGAACATTTAAGTGCTGCTCAGATTCTTTGCCATCCTCTGCACTGAAAGAGCTCCAACCATACTACGCACTTGCCCTTACGAGAGCGCCATACTTTGGTTTAAATACTAGAATTGTGGAAGCTACACAAGAGTAGTGAATGTTTAGTGAAATCCTGCACTGCAGCATCTGCTACTGGTCCTTTTCATTAAAAATTAAAAGTAATATTAGAGACATTAAATTAATATCTACTGCTTAATACTCTGATTAGATAATGGACTCAAGCTCTCATTGAAAAAGTTACAGCATGAGGCAATTTTTAACAGATGAAGTTTAAAGGATTTTGATAAAATGCTAAATATTTCCTGAAAAGTAACTATGATTCATAAATACACCTCCTCATTCTATTGCAACAGGGAGTTGCATACCATCATCCCAAGCAAACTTTCAAATTAAGTATGTATAAAGCTTGCGCAGTTCCTCCAACAACAGTGGGGGATGCAAGAAATAAAGCAAGTAACCCCTAGTTACCTTGCCCTGACTCATGCTCTACACAGTAAACAGTCAACCTTTCACCCAACCTCTACGCAGTTCTTTTTCCTTGGTGCCTACAAATCTTTAAATAAAACGCCAAAATATTTGCGTGCCTCGCAAGGACATTACTGCCATCATATGTCGCATCGTAATTTCTAGCAGCGTGGCGGTGGTTGTGGAGGCCAGCATGGAAGGCAGTATTAGACCGTCCTGCGATCCCTTTCCACAACCTCCTGCCATAGATATGCGATGCGGGTTCCAACTTGTTGCTGTCCTGGCAGCTGCGGGGTTGTACTCTTATGGAAAGCATTTCGAGAATAACTGGTGATGCAGGATTCAAGGAGCCTGGAAATATAGATTAAAATATCACTTCATAGTCATGATCTCCCCATTTACTGCTCCTAAAATTTTAACTAGGTTGAACTGGGCAGACATACCCGTGGAGAGACTGTGTGGAGATTGATCATGCTCCATCCGCAACGACCTGGTCAAAACTACTGCTCATAAACAGAGCGGGGATTTGCTAACTATGCAGCTTCGGGGCCAGGCCGTTATGGCTTATTCAAAACAGGCTAACAACTACTCTGGTTACATCCTGGAATTCATAAAACTTTTGAAAGTGTTATATTGGTCTTATAAAAGTGGAATGTGTGTGTAGTATATTCTAAAGACGTCTAAATGTTAAGTATTTCACATAAGGCTGTGGAAAAAGCTTGTCTTCCCCCCTCTGTTTTGGCATTAAATGCTATTCATGGATAATGAAAAGCAGAGAAGTACAGGCCCGCATACCTAGGCCGTCAAACTACATTAAACCAAAAGATCAGCCTGAGGTTAGGAAGAGTGATCTTAATTACAACAGATCCCACGGACAGCACAAATCTCATACCCAGCAGAGAGGGGCAGAAACTATGGAGCTTTATTCGTGATATCCAGGTGCTTCTAAGTCCTGATCCAAAACCACTGAGAACCTCAGAAAGATTTCACTGGGCTTTGGGTCTGGATTCTAACATGTACAGCAATGCTGTCTGGGTAACATGATGAATGATTAATATTGCTACTGACCTGGCGGAGGCGGAATGACTCAGTATCTTCTTGAAACTGGGGCTTGAACAGTGGTTAAAGACTTGTGAAATGTAAAGGAGGAGTTCTCTTTTTCCATTTCTTAAGAGTAAGGGAGGATCACATGGACGCACTCTTTATCCAAGCTAGGAAAGGACTGAATCCCCTTTATTCTTTTCAGAAAACTCCAGGTGAAATGTATTTCCTTTATGGCTCTAGACTAGCAAGAAAAAATGAATGAATAAACATGAAATGTGGAAAACGGGAAGAGTCCATGCTATTGCACCATGGTAAATGAGGTGGTGAAGACAGATTGAAAACTGATATTTTCCATTAAAAAATACACTTCTACCGTCTCTGACAAAATACAGTTCACTGTCCTTTAGACCTTACCAGCAGCTGTAGAGAAATGTGGAATTACCGGCCTTGAAATGAAATAAAGGCTGTCCTGAGCCCCCAAAAAAGAGCCCAAGAGACAGGATGAAGAGCCAGAGTCCAGCTAAGCCACCATCACACCTCACCCTGAGGATGCAGCCTGTCTCTGGACACACGCACACATCCTGCGAATGGGAGAAGATCCATCTCATACTCAACAGGTTCGTAATGACGTTTTATTCCTTTTATTCCCCCCAAGCCACAGACAGTGCTGTGCTGCAACTGCCCAACCATGTTCTAATTAAGCAATAGTAGTTTCAGCACAGCCTATTTCCTGGGGATTAATGACCAACAGAGAAGCGGCTGACGATCTGAGGCCCATTAATGCCAGTTAGTCATTAATCCCCAGCTACACGCTGTATCTAAGTCATTACAGATATTTCTAGATTGGGGTACAGACTTCTTGTGTGGATACTTATTATTGGCTTGAGCACTTGCCGTCGCTGTTGCAAGGCTTTGCTATTGCTTATAAGCTGAGGGAGAGACGGGAGGAAGTAACATTTCTAATCACGAAGGTTTAAGCCTCAGAACACCAAACTTCCTCTCCGAGTTCAGATAAGCTCCCTAATCTCTCTGCAACTAAATCACATCACCTTGAAAGGGAAAGACAGATTACCTATTTACAAGATATGCAAATAAATCATCAGAAATGCAAGCTTCCACTTGTCAGAGTATCGCACTGTTTACCAACCTCACACTCTGCTCCAGAAATTATGAAAACGGAAAAAACAAAAAGACAAAGAAGATAAGAACAAGGAACGGCTAAAGTACAGTAACATAGAGAAAGGTGCACGGCACCTTCTGAGGTTTGCTACCTTTTGTGCCACACAAACGTACCACAGAGACCGTTCTCTCACAACGCTGGTGAGGCAGAATCAGCCTGTGAAGCACATCAAAGGGCAGCGGATTCAGGGATGCTCCAGGAAGCGGTGCCGATAACCCACCACTTGGCAGTTTCCCTTTGGATGAAGCACACACGGGATATCCCAGCTTGAGCCTTACGGTTCCTTTGCTGCTGAAAATCTCCTCTATTGAATTAGGAGTTAATTAGGGCCAGGCCGTTTATGCTTATTACAGGTACTGCGGCACCTTCCACAAGAACATCAAGGGCTGAGGCAAGTTCCAGCTAATTGGTCTGCCTGTATAAAGTTGTTATTATTAGTAGTTCTACTATTATTACTTCTAATGTATAACAGACACAGCCCCTCCATGCCCTGAACTATATCATTGTCTCACTGTTGCCTACTAATATCATCTGCATATGAGACATTGCCTGTTGGAGGAGTCTGTCACTCGTTTTTCACTCACTCGCCTTCCCTGTCACTGAAGAATATATTCTTTCCTGTTAAAATCCTAACAATAATCCAGGTTATACATTCTCTAGGCAATCCTGGCAGCTAAGTGGACCAGACATAGCTGGAAGAGAAGGAAGAACTAGCAACCATTTTATGTCTTTGAGCACATGTAATAAAAATATCTATTAACTCCAGCACATAGGTTGTGATTTATTTTAATTACAATATTGGAAAGAGAAACACACGAAAGAATCGCATCCCATATTAGATCACGCTACCACTGCGCCAAGGAGTGCTATATACTATTGATTAATGCACTACTCCAGATAGATGCACCGTTCCTGATCCATTTGGCCAACTCAGAGCAAGAGCAGGTAGTAAGTTTTGCAGGTATAAAATTGCCCACAGCACTCAGGTACGCAGACATAGTCACCTCATAAAATAATATTCACAATAGTAAAAAAAAAAAAAAAATCCAATTAGTGTCTAAAAATCCCAAGACATGACGATACTTGGGGGGGGGAAAGAGGGGAAAAAAATCTCCTCTAAGGCTTGATACCTTGACAACCAACAGGTAATATTTTGCTTTTATTGTCTACAAAGTAATGAGAAAGAGAGAAGAGCTGTGAGAGTGGGTGTCTCAGTGAGCCGCCGTGCAACAGGAGAGAGACATTGCAGAGCGATGACTTACCCCTCCTCGTTTAAGATCTCCCAGTGCTTGCTAATTGCAATGGCAGCACATGTGCCAAGCACTGCCAGTTCCCGTGCTGGCCACAGTCACAACAGCGAAGCTGGTTACACCGCGCAGCACACACCACGGGGCTGAAACCCACAGCTCCAGAGGAAAACCTTCCTTCAAAATCTTCCTTCAAAAATCCCCCACACAACTCCTACCATAGAGGACCAGCTGCAGAGTTCTTATGGGAATTTCCTCCCAGACCCTCTGAGGAGCAGTTTATTCCCAGTTTATTACTAACCTTCCACCCGTTGTCTCCACAAGAGATGGGGTGCGCTGTGCTGGCTGGAGAACAATAATAAGCTTCTGCAAATGCAACTGGCAGGCAAATTAGCTGTCCCAGTGCGTTCCATTTTAATTCCCCGGCAGCTTGCACCTGCAAGACGATTTGGTGGATGCGGACATCTCTAGCGCTCCTAAGAGTTAGGCCCAATGGGACTCATCACAGAGTATTCCTTCTACAAAATCACACGTCAAGAGATTTTTTTTTAAAAAGCCCTTGGCCTTAGCCCCTGTATCTTAGCACCTCCTGTATAAAAGAGACTACCGCCGCTCTGCTGGTGCCGGGGACACACATGAAATAGCAGTGTCAGTAGGACTCCAGCTATTTCACACCGCAGCCCTCCTTGGGCTTCCGCACCCCAGGTTGGACTTACTCCATTGCCTTCTGCCCGACTCAAATAATTTGCTCTTCAGAGCACTACGAGAGCTCCTGGGGCCACAGTCCAAGAGCTGCTTGTTCCATGCTCAGTACGGAGCAAAGTGGGGTTTTTCTTACTTTATTCCCTTAGAGTCTAACAGAAGAAGAAGCTTTCAGGAGGCAGAGACTGAAAGAGAAAGACAGAAAGGAGAAGAGTAAAAAGGAATTTTAAAGCCTCTTCAGTGATTCTGATATAGGTTTTTCTGTACATACCTCAAGCTTATTTCACCTAGACTTCTTTCAGCTCATCGGCATAAAAGAACTTGTAAGGGCTAGGTCTGACATGGTTCATTATTAATAGTATCTAATCCCAATGCATCTCATACACAAAAGCAAGCTTAAATCCAAACTTTTTGCTTCTAACTACTTTTTAAATAAATCTAACTGAATATGATGGCTAACCAGCCACCTGGAGTATGATGTTTTTTTTGAAAAAGGAAGAATTTCTATGAGATTTTTTCCCTCATTGTTTTAGTGCACAGGACAGAAGAAATCCCGGGACAGCTTTCTGCTCCCTGTCCCCTTTCATGGAAGATGCAGAAAGACAGCAAATCACCTATTAATGAAAGAGTCGTCGTCTCTGTGTCAGAGGCCACCGAGCAGAGGCTCTGCGGGGCTGCACCAGAAGGTTTAGTGTGTGCCCGTGCCCGGGCGTACCGCAGTGTGTCCCGGGGAGGAGGGGAGGGACGGGACTGTGTCTGGGTGTACGGCAGAAGGCAGCGGGAGGGAGGGATGGCCTGCACTTACAGGGGCAGGGGACAAGCGTCTCCAGCTGTACCACAGGGTACACCCATAGGACAACTGTTCTATCTAAGTCCCTCCACAGGTGCTCTGTGACAGCCCTGCTGCACAGAGGGCACCCAAATTGACTAGGAGAACGTTTTGATTTCCAGGGGTGAAATACATGGGGACAAGGATACACATACACCAGGCAAACAGCCTCTTTGGAAGAAGAATGTCATTAGCAGCTGACTTGACTCACCTCTGCCCTTTGCAGGAGAGAAAGAAATTATCCCCAGGAGCATCTCCGTGGAGCGGAGCCTGGTGGCACATTCCACCTCATGCGTATCTTGTTTATTCTAAGTGGAGCTACAAATCTGTCGAGTGAGCATTTTGTTTTGATTAAAAATTAATAGCTGCTTTTGACCCAGGTGGATTAATTTCACTTTCACCGAGTATCAAGTTAATTGACACAAACTACTGTCAGGTGAAAGAACCAATTAACAAACTGTGAGGAGGACTCCTCTCCCCCTCCTTCCTCCTCTCCCCCAAATGTTGTTTTGACTGAAGTTAGGGTTTTTTTTTCCTTTTAATAGAAAAATTTCATCTCAGCAGAATGAGATTAATTACTTAAGAAACAGAGGAACAAAAGAAAGTAGAGGGTGGGGGCAGTGAAGAGGAGGAGTGAGGGTTTGCTGGCAAGGTGCTGCAGAGGAGGGCTGGGGAAGGAGCCCTGCTCCTGCCTCTGGGCTTGCGAGGGTTGTTCTCACCAATTAACTGCCACTTCCAAGACTATCAGTCATCAGGGTTTGGAGCATGGCTGTGGTTTACTGCAGTTTGGCAAAGGTCTTTGAGAAGGTCCCCAGAACAGGACAGCAAGGTCACTCGAATAAAGAGCAGGCAGAATCCATCCAGAGTGCAAAGCAGCGCAGAGTACAATACAGCAGCCAGAGCCAGCAAAATATCTCCCTCTCATTTTTTATATTTAAATCAGAAGTTTTCTATAGCGATGCATTATGAATAGGAGCATGTGCTAGCCTAGGAAAATCAAAGTAGTTCCTTTATTTAATGCTTGTTAAACGTAAGCCAGCCCAGCCTCCACTGGTTGAGCTTTATGGATTGCTTTTTGGAGGCTGGAAGAACGAACGGCAGGCTGGCAGGAAGGGCTGGCAGAAAGGGCTAGTGTTTGGCCAGTATTTCAAGCTGCTACGCATGACCTCTATCAGAGAAATGGAAGCATGCTTTCCAGTTTACATTTTGTCAGCATGGCTATTAGGAACTCAGGGGTACATTTTCTATAAGCAAAGTGGCTTATGTTTACAAGTATCATTTTCAAACTGTCTTGTGCTAGAGAAGGTGAATCCCTGCAGAAAGGAGGAGGCATAACAAGCCAGTTAGGTATGCAACTGCTATTAAAGTCTAAACAAGTTGGCTGCCTGATTTGCTTATGTCCTTCTGAAAATCCCATAAGAAGCCTATTTACATCTCCAGGCATCCAAACGCCATCTACAGATCTTGTTCTTAGGAATTCATGTGATTTGGACACCTACACGTCCTGTGTCTATTTAGAAAATTAAATATTGTCTCCTAGATTGTCTGGCTGGGTTTGAAAATCTATTCCAAGCTGCTAATAGTTTGGCTTAAGTTTTATTATAGAAGTTGCTTAACTAGGCAAATATTTTCGGTTATATATATTTTTCCTTTACTTACAGAAGTCATAGCACTTCATTTATCCTCTTGAGACTGTTTGTTCAAACCTTTCTTTTACATCCTTAGCCACTATTCTACCCCAGGGACTGGCTACAAGCTTTTCCCATTATTAATTTTTTATTTAAAGAAACAGCTAGAAAATCCATTAAGGGGGAGGGGGCTGAAGGAGAAAAGGATAAAAGGAGAGAGAGAAAAGGGGAGACAGAAAAGGGGAGAGAGAAAGATTTTTCCCAGACAGCAGAAGACAGTTGGCCTACTTCTTCACTGGGACCTTGTCTACTTCCTTGCACCTTTGAAAACCTTTCCCAAATGCTGTTTTCCCCACCTGATAACGACGTGCACTGTTGCAGAAGGGAGATCACATTCAGTCTCCACACAGGGAAAGAACAATGCCGTACATCGCAGGGAATACCCCCAGTACTGGCTGTGAGCTGCTCACATATGCAGATGAAGAACATATCTATCAATACAATAACAAGAGCTAACGAAACACCAAAATAAAGATGCAAAATACCTAAAACAGAGGCAGAAAGCGTTTGCAATAAGCTAAAATGGGAGCATGCAAAGGTTCCCCTCCCCAGAGGAGGGCTGGCTGCCCCCAGCCTTTACGTGGCACCGTCAATTCATTAGCAGAGCTGTGCCTGAAAACCCTGTCACTGCACAACGTGTGTCCACTCATTACCCGTAGGCTTCCAGTGATCGTACGCTGGTGAGGGACTACAAACATACCTGGCTGTCTCTGACATACTGAGATCCGAGAGCAAATGAAAGGAGGAAATTGCAATTCAATTCAGTGCATATGGAGAATAAAGAGACATGGTTTCATATGCACTGGCTTATCCTTCCCTTTGGTTGATGTTAAAAAATATACAGTATTAGCTGCCCTTTCCTCTTGGGAAATGAGCAGCATAAGCAATGCAAACCAATAGAGAACTGTCACGTGTGTTACTGCAATCTGTCTACATTTAGGTGATTCCTGTTATGTCCCATATCTGACCAAGGGGGAAAAGCAATTGTTCAAATGAAACCAGGTGACAAATCCTCCCGATCATTTTTTCCCTTCATGTCTTCACAATCTGAGCACTGATCCAAAAAGCTGCAAAGATACCTCAGCATTAAGCATTTCAGCACGCCCAAGAAATGCTTAACCTAAAGTGACAAACCAACAAAAGACCCCCACATTTCTTAGAGGACATCAGACAAGATTTGGCTAGCTACTCAATATTAAAGGATACACGCAAAAATGCCCACATCCTTCTTATGACAGACCACCATGGTTACACTTTCTTTCCATCGACTTTTTGATTACAAGCAATTCGCGTTAAAATTTGCAAGACGAGGCGAGATACTGGATTTGTTCGGAGCAAGATGAGGAGAGACTCAGTCTGCCAGGGAGAAGTGCAATTCAGGAGATGGATTGCAGGTTTTTACTTCTCCTGCCCATCGCAGCCTCTTCCCTGGTAACTGTCATGACACCCGAGCAAGGGCACTGAGATAATTTTTTATCCCAGATATAAAAATGGGGTGAGAACAAACATGCCCAGGTTTTTCAATCGGGTTTTAGCCACAAAGTCTGGCAGTATGACCTGGGCCATGATTGTCTGAGGGACACAAATGATACAGCCCTGGCAATTCATGTTTCAGGAGCTCCTCCACTGACTGCAAATTAAAGCAAAGGGTCAGCTTCATTTAGTACTAACTTCTGTCTTCATTTCATGCTGAGGATAGCGCTCAGGCTAGAGCCTTAGCTGATGCAAATCAAGAAAGCTCAGTAGTAATCAGTGGTGGACTGATTTATAACAACTGAAAATCTAGCCCCTTACAAGGTCAATATTAGCAAAAGAAAGGAGAGAATGTGACGGTATTTACTGTGGATTTTACAAGTAAAGGTACCCCGCAGTGGGGGAAGGAGTATCTTACACTGGAATCTTCCATTAGGCTTTTGTGAATATTTCTGTTGCTAAAGGCAGGGGTGGGGGAAATCACACACACTAGAATATGAATCTTTGTAACAAATGAAAGAGCTCTTCAAAATGTGCTTTCTCTTGAATTCCGTTTTTCCTGCTTCACTGTTTCATTGTTCTTCATGTCCTTAGGAATTTACCCAAGTCCTGTAGGCAGCAATCAGTTAAATAAACTTACGACGGTTTATTGCTTAGCATATTACTAGGGCCTTTTTTCTTTCAGATCTCTTACAAATATGAACTGGTATTTCTGTATTTGTGAAAATGTGCTTAGTAGTTTTATTACATGGGCATTTCTGCATGAAGGTGAAATAAAGTGTCTGTCACTACAACTGGTTCTCAATTGGTACCAAATTTAATTATTCCCCCCCATCCCAATTATTCACCACGTTTACTGAAATCTAGAAAACTGCAGCAGTTGGTCATTACCTAAAAGAGAAAAATGGCGTTAACAGTATCTACAGATAAGCATGAATGCCTCCTACTAAAAGAATCTATTCCTAACTAGTTCCTGATATTTCCGTTGAGTGAAATCACTTGTCTGATTAGCTGTGGCCTGGGATTTTTTTCCGCTGGTGAGTCCTGAGTAAGCAGTCACACGAAAAAGCACTGAAGTTCTGAAATGAGAATCTCGAGGAAGCCTCATTTCATTGATTTACTTCACTTAGATGGCCGAGGTAAAACTATCTGGTGTGACGCAGAGAAATTAGTGATGATCCACATCTTACCTGACCAGTTAAGCGGTTGCAGTGGCCAGATTCCAACCCAGATGGTACGGACAGTATTCCTTCTACGGTATCCATTTGATACAACACTCTCTGCTTAAGTATTCCAGAACACAATCTAACAGAGATGTACTTGTGAAATGAGTCCTCTTTCTGTGTTTTACGTTACACTCAAATTCTTCAGACAATATTGAAGCAACACCCCCACTTTGATGTGCATTTTTCCTGGGTGTGTAGACTACAGTTTATAGGTAATAACAGACACTTGAGATTAAAAGAACATTTAAAACACAGGAACGACTACAGCTTGTATTTTGCTTTTATGCTATATCCCAGATTTCCAAACTAAAAAACAGACAAACAAAAAGCTCCAACAAGCACAACAGATTTTGCTATTCTTTTTGAAGTTATTGGCAATGGCAAAAGAATGAGATCACACCTATAAAACTGTTCCTCCTCACCTGGAAGCAGATCAGCACGAATGCCATTTCAGAGATCCACTTCCTGTTAATAAAAAGGCAATTTCTTCGGGTAACAAAGCCCTGTACTTCTGGCAGTAAGCCAGGAAGCTTAAAGAGAAACCTTGAATTCTGAAAACATAATAGACAAGGGACTCAGCTTAAGAAAAGATTTCATCTATCAACTAACAAGAGGCCGGGGTCATGAAGTAGGGTATTCTTTATACTTGAGAGACCAAGCTAAAAGTCTTAAAAATGTACAAGAAAACCCCGGCTGGAATGCTCTCTGTATGTAATAGAGGTTGCAGCTTCGAGAAGGCTTATCATTTCTCCTGACATTCTGACAGAAATGTGTAATATAGAAGTTTAGCAGTGTGGGCAGGTTAAATTATACTAGGCAGGAGAAATCATTTCCATGTGAATCGAAGCGTTTACTCTTGTCCACTTCCAGCTCTAGCTTGTTATTCTCTCTGCTTCCCATAGCTTCATGTTTTTAACAGAAAAGCTCCATTTTAAAACAGATGTTGTATAAGGAGTGCTTTGGTTCTAGGATTTGGTGTTTACTCAAAAAACATCCTTAACACACTACTAAAGCGTGACTTGGTTCTTGCTCATCTGTTGAATTTTGCATGTATTTTCTATGTATTTTTCTACGTGTTCTATGTATTTTCTTTAATGCATTTACCTGGTATGGCAAATACTGTGGTAAACAGATTATGTATTGAGCAATATGGTTATGGGAAGTTTTGACTAAACCTGAGTGAATTTATATACAGAAAATATTCTTATGAATAAGAATGAACTTCCAGGAAAATGTGCCATTTTCAGGTGAAAAAGAGCAGGAAAAAAGCATTTTCAACTTCAGACCTTCTTTTTCATTGGAAAAAAAAACAGAAAAACTGCTCAGTTCAGTCTCCTCGGCCTGCTTTTCATGGAGTCAAGGAACTCACTCTGCTCTTTCTACCTGTCCCAGAAGCCCAAAGCATCCGCTTTTCTACTTTCTAGAATGGTGCAATCCACTCCACAGCGCAGCCCGAATGACACACAGTCATCAACCCTAACCCTAGAAGGGAAACCAGTAGGTGCAATGTCTATATGTAAAGAAATATATAAAGAAATACTGCTGTAAATGTGTCCCCTGTAGCCGCGCGGTCCATTCTGAGCTACCGTGAAGCACAAGTCCCTCTTGAAATGGATGGAGCTCCCAGACCTGAAACCATCTGAGCAGTCCTTCTTGTCCAACTCTTTTCCTACGCTTTGGTTGCCATCTCTGAGAGATATTTAAGCTTTTTTACCAACTCTAACCATTTTCCTTAGCGTCTGTAGGTAGAGTCACTGCTATTTCCAATTGATTTTTGAAATCAGGGTGCTTGGAGTCATTTAGCACTTTAGATTAAGTGGACACTAATTAATGGTAAACTACAATAAAATTTATACTGAATTACATGCAGCATCTGCATTAGTAGCCAATGAGCTCATTCTCATTCATGTTATCACAGGATGTAGCAGGGAGTTTGTAACGATTTGCTAAAGTAGCTAACAAAGTTCTTTAGCCAGGTTTCCCATTAACAAAAAAAAGCATTAAATTACTTAAAGACAATCATTATTTTAAATAAGTATTTTGTTACCGTACATATAAATCATGCACAGAAAAGTAACTCAGAAAGCGTCACAGTTGTCACGCCACCTAAAAAGCCAGAGATGCCCAGTGTGAAAGTGGCCACCTCTCATTTTCAGGCCCCAAGTCCCCAGAAATCGCATACTGGGCCAGGATGGGACCGAGAATCACAGACTCAGGCATCCCTCGCACCAGATGAAATGTGAAACAACACTACAGATTTTAACAGAGTAAATCCTACATGGCACTAATCTTACTGAGATGTGTCAGGTCCATGTGCAGGACCAGAACACTACGCTGCCATCCCAGCACTCCTGGGAGATGCTTTACGCAGCAAACCCGACAGTTCCCACAGTGCATTCCTCAACTTCAACTTCAGAGAATGCTTGCTGGGGATGGCAGCAAGTGACATCAGAGGATCCTAAAAATCTCTGGGACAACGGGCCACTACTCGTCTTCAAAATGTCCTGGGGAACACCATGCCCCTTACACAACCTGTCCCATTGGCACTCAGGGGCAGCGACGCTCCACAAACCTCTGGAGGCTGCTCCGAGGTCGCCTGGGTCATAAGCAATGCACAGGCGCAATGGATCACCATTAAGAGCCACTAAACTAAGAAAAAACAAAATGAAACAAAATTATGAATGGGAGGCAGGGCATCTGGGAAATGTGTGTTTCCTCGGTCTGCTACTGACATGACAGATTTATTTCATTTCTTTGTACTTAATTTCCCCTCCAATTCACACAATCTCATTTATTTATATCAAAAGATTTGGGAGGCAAGGATGGTTTCTCTCTCTCTGTCTGTACTGTGCATAGGTCAATAAGAATCTGATGTGAAGGGGTTTCCGAGGGCTGCTGTACAGAAACAACAATACAAAAATAATAAAACATCATTTGGATTTCAGGCTTCAGTGGCAGAAAGTCTTCCCTCTTGAACCTTATGTTTATACTGAAACGGAGCCCCAAACAAAGACCGTGTAAGGAGTAAGTTCAGAGCTACTGTTATTCTTGGACCAGGAAAGAGAAACAAAAGCTCCATAGTGATTGCACGGAAGTCGTGATGGAGCTGCTCTTTCATTGCATTTTTGATGACATATGACAAGTACAAACATCGATCTTCCAGCACGTTTGTATTTTCCTGGGAGTACAAGACACTATGGATTTCTACCATATTGAAAACAACAGCCTTGACTTAACATCCTTGCAATGCCCTCTAAAACTGATCTTATTCAGCCTGCAGCCCGTCTGCTCTATCACGGTGCACTGACACCATCAATCAAAGTGACCCTGGTAACATCACAAAGAGAAGTGGCTCCATTCAGGCGGTGACGGTAACACTTCCTACCTCTTCAGCTCCTTCAAGTGGAGGAACTGTTTTACAGAAAATTAGCCAAGCCCCTTAGTTCCTGTGAATAGGTAAACTCAAAAGCAGAATGGCCTCGACAGGGCACGAGTCTGAGACCCTATAACACCCCCTGCTCCGTGACAGATGTCCTCAGTGGCTGCAGCCACAAGGTATTTTGTAGCAGAGATCATTACAAAGGTAAGGAGGGCCACACACTGCTGTACCCAGGTCATAGAAATGTCTGAAAGAGAGAAACCGAGTTGTTGAGAGTTGAAATGATTTGTGCACACCAGCAAGAAAGGAGGGCACGGGACAGAAGACAGAACTGCGCCAACAGGGGAGGCTGCACTCGCCGAAGGGATGTGTCCCTCCCCAGCCACAGCCAAGGGCGCTCACCCCGTCCTGTCCCACATCTTATTCCCCTGCTCTAAACTAAACACCTCTCCTCCCTGCAGTCCTCAAGATCCCACAAAACAAAACAAGGCAAGACAAAACACTGCAAATGCTTCAACAAGGAGAATCCCCTCCAAAGTGCTGGGGGCACATAAAAATGCCGACAGAAACAAGGTTTTCCAAATGGGGTTACCTGTAGGCATTTGGCACGTACAGCCCAAAATTAACTTCTCTATCCTCCTCCCCAGTCTCTGGCTGAGAATTTGTATTCAATGGGCACCTCAGTGCCAAAAAAGCAGCCACCTACCAACCCCCTAAACAAACAGGACCACCAGTGCATTGCCAGAAGTTAACAACTTGAAAACACTGCATGTCTCGCCCGCTCCTAGGACAGGCCCTTTAACTGAGATTGGTAGAGACTGTCGCTCATCGTTCAGTTTGTCTAGGATCTGCTAAACATTTCTCTATAAATTCTTCACTCAATGCCCATTCACAGCCATGCATTAACTGCTCAGTTTTCCCTGAAAGTAAGGAATTTGATATGACACATAAGTCACCATAAACTCTACAGGATTAAGTAAGTTATTGCATCTTACAGCACAACTGGTTTCTACAAATGATACCCTGGAAAATGACATTATCGCTCAGTGATTTGGTTCAATCTGATTGCTACAGTTAATGCAATAATGTAACTCAATTAGGATGCTTTTGTTATGAATGAACAACCTTGTTTAATATTGTCTGACTGTCCAGAGCCAGCTTAAACATGATGTTGAGACGGCCTGTGAAGCCCAGAAATTCAGTGGTGCATTTTAAGAGGAGATACCGGCATGAATTAGAAAGCCCAGACAATTTTTAAAGGCACAAAGGTCATCCTAGTGCTTCCTGCTAGATGAAAATTCCAAAGCAGGCATTTTTGTAACGCCCGGATGCGAATTCACACTTTCAAAAGAGTTCAGAGGCAGGCTTTCAGGAGTCAGTGCACACAAGTTCACTCTCATTTTCAAAGCAAAGCACGTCAGGTTCACCTTAAGCTTTTTCCCCCACATTTCTCAGCTCTCCAAACATCTCCACGTGGACCTGAGGTCCTTCACCACAGCCTGGCGGCTTAGCCTTCCAACAGATGAACCAGGGGTGCGTTTGTGAGTGCGACGGCAAAGCGCAGGCAGAGGCTCCCTGAGAGCCATTACCTCGTCTGTGGGTACAGAGCGGGATGGGGGACGAAGAGGTTATGGGAAACCTACACCTAACAGGAAGGTGAAAGTCCAGACGGATCCTTGCTCTGCTGGTACCTGCAGGCCCAACCCTAATTCAAACCACGTGCTATTCTCTTCCCTTCTACCCTGTTTGGGGAATTTCTGGAATCCAAGATACACAGTAGCTGTATTTTACCACTTCCAAGTCCACAATACCCTTGTTAGTGCTGAGCCAGATGGAGAGAAATATGCAGAAAGCCAAAGCGGTACTTGCTGGAATCCTTCTCAATTCATTGGTGCATGCATTTAATTTCCTGTCTCCTTGTTTTCAGCCTGTCCTTGGATATGTTTGTGAGAAACCTGAGACAGTTACATGTGTCGTGGCCTCCAAGACTCTTAAAAACATGAAATAATTACCATAACTTCGATACCTTTTTTTTTTTTCTTTCTTTCTTTCTTTCTAAAGAAACCTCCAAAGAAATGTCTCACCTTCTCAGTTCTCAAGACTAAGACTTTTTTTCTTTTCAAAGAAATGTGAGAACAGACATTCAGGAATGGGGAGCACGCCTCATACATGAGTATAAAATCTGATTTGTTATGAAAAACAGATGTTATTCAATAGCATAAAGTGTATATGAATATTATACTTGAATAACATATAGTAACATATAGTCCTTAAAGAAACACTTTTTATAACCTAGATATGTTTGGACATGGCCAAACTCCAAGATCCACAGATTGAATTTCTCTCTGTCTCCATACACACATTCCATACGTGCATGCTCATTAATACCTACTCCCAAATACACATATAAAGCACATATCTGATCAACAAATAGCTATATATAGGTATATTGATCACGAGAAATGTGCCAGCATGTTTCAGCGCATAGATTTCCTTTCAGGATATCTAATCTTATTTTCATGTGAAAGGTTTACAGACACTTGTGCAAAATAAGACACACCTGACAGATTTCTTAAGAAAGCATTTCAGTTGAAATGCTCCAGATTAAATTTAAAATCCACATCACCTAGGGTAACTTTTTCCAAAAGCTGGATTTCAGGGATAAACTGAGTGTGCGCATGTACAACGTGTGCACACACAGACACACACCTATTTCTTCACTGACTTGAAATTACAACTCAAGTTACACACAGGATTTTACTTAAAATCACACTGTGATTTCACTTACTTCGGCATCGGTGGCACCCTGAAAATGAAATGTTGCCTGGCGTTCCCACGTACTCTAACAACCTTCACGGAACTACTTTGATAAAAGTTTTGCTACATATAAAAAAAAGATGTAACACTAAAATGTGAACAAGCAAAACTATCTATCATTTGGAATGTCTTTCTTATTGTGATCTAAGCTGCTGGGAAGGCTTTTGGAATTTGCATGTTATCCTTAGAGATGTCTGAAACTGTCTCTTCTGTTTCTCATACAGCACTGAGCACAGCATCAGCTTTAATCTTTAATCTCTTCTTCCTCTCTCCTCCCCTACAGAGAATCAAATCTTACAATCTATACACAGATAAAACTCTCGTGACCAGTAAAGTTTGGCTCCAAGTTTTGCAATAAAGATGGGAAGATTTATTGCCAGGAACCCATTATACAAAAAAAAACAAACCAAAAAACCCCGAAAAAAAACCAACATCAAGTTGTCTAAATCAGTAACATGTCCCAAAATTCTGTCCTAGATGAAAGAACAGCAAAAGCAGAATGCACCTTGGTGGCAAGGCTTAGCATGGGAAGGGACGTGGAACCCAGGCCACCGTCACTTCTAGGGAGGAGCGCGGGAGTTGCTAAGCCCTATCACTCTGTCGCACCTCACTGTGAATATAAATGCAATTAAACACTTCAAAAGACAAACCAAAAAAGCTAAACAAACAAACCCAAGTGCTTTTCATTCTTCCTCCATCTGCTAATTTACACAAAGTAAGAATGAAGACAGAAGAGAACAACTTCTAGGATTTCAAACCCATACACCACCTACTTACCTAACAGAAATACTCTATATAATTATGTACCTTTTGCCTGAAAGTATTATAGATATTAGTGCTTCTGTGGGGAGGAGAGCTTGTGGGCAGCACATACGTGTATTGTAGATATTAATAAAAACATGAGGAGGCTGCGATAAAATTATCTTGGGGTATATATTATGCTTTTTCAAGAAGCAGTTAAAACCACTACTATATTCAATTTAATCTCTCCCCTACGTTTCCTTAATACACATTTCTCTGTATAGCTATACCTCTAATTTTGAATGTCAATATATATAAACAGCCACATTGCAAATAATGTACACCTCTATAAACAGATATGTTCAATGAAAACAATGTATATTATTTTCATAGTATGCACATGTACACATAAAAACACATGCTGCAATATAATATACATGTATATATGCCATAGCTGATATTCTAAGATCCTATAAGAGAACGGTAATCGCTTTTTCAAAAATAATAAAAATTTAAAATAATGACTACACGTATGTACTGCTACAGCTGTATACATGAATCTGCATAACGCACATATGTGCAAAGCATAAAATAAAGTGCGACATGAACATAGAGATGTAACGTCAACATTCGGTGTATTTGCACATTACATATTGGTTACGCACCATGGGACTTGCCTGTTACACACACACACAAATTTAATACTCACGTATCATTCCACAATCCTGGATATTTTTGCTATGAATTTTAATTTTCATACAATGATTTTATTTTTATCCACAGAAGACAGCTTGCAAATGATGTTTTTTTAAAACCTGCTGGTTGAGAAGTATTTTAAGGAACTGCTGTGAGAGTGTCCAACTCTCCGAGCCCCGCAGACCCGGGGAGGAGCGTCGGGGGCGTCCGTGCCAGCCTCCCCGTGGTCCAGTTCTTGATTGTTTACTCAACTGCCAGAAGATGGTCTAAAGCCCCGGGGAGAGCAAAACCTGTTTGGGCCACTGACATTGAGTATCCTTGGTGCAGGAAGTCAGGACCTTGGAGGTATCCATCATTACGCCTGCCTGAAGGCAGGCTGGAGCCAAGGAACTTGCCTGAGAAGCTAGTAAAATTTTAATGCACTCTGTAGTGCGGTCATGTCATACTCAGTTATGGCAAATAATCCCAGATGCCTGCAGAGGTAAAATGGAGCTGTAATGTGCTTGCCTCCTAACCCGAGCTGACAGCAATGATGTACGACTACCATTAGCGGAAAATATCACTTCAACTAACCCATGATCCAGCTCCGCTAAGGGTCACATTATCCATGAGGAACAAATTACACTCCCAAAGTAAATACAAATTTTCTACACGAAATGGGTACAAAAAAAAGGAAAGGGGAGCCAGGCGGGGGAAGGGGGAGCGGGTAGGGGGAGCGAGGAGCGATACGTTACCTATGACAACATGCTGCCGAGTGACAAAGATGATAAAGGACAGGACAAATCACGGGCTGAAAGCGCCGTGGCACAGCCAGCCCGGAGAGCACGTACCCACGCCTGTAAACAACATGTTCGCTCCCCTTAGTGGCAAACGCATCATCTTTTACGGCGAACATGCTTGGCTCCGATTTTATTACCACTTTAGCTGTAGGGACCCTCTATGTGGCACATCAAATGAATAAAAAGGATCCTTATCTTTCCTCCTAATGGGCCTTAAACAGTAAGAAATACTTCATGATTGCCTGAGCGTTGCTAGCATATAAAGTCTGGGTGATCTTTCACCCTCGGGGCAAGTTTAAGGTGCTGCATTTTCCAGAGTTAAAAAGACAACACCTGTACAAATATGCAGTATAAATCGTACTGATGGGAAACATCCTGGCTTTGCAGAAGCAGTTTTAGGAATAATACTGAGAAACTATTTCTCTAATCCTATCCTTAGCCAAAATAAATATATACCCAACAGGAAGATATCAGCATCCCATGACCTGAAGTAATCGCTTAAAGTTGGGTTCTCAGCCACCGTTTCCCCACGGAGCCTTGATTGCTAAACATGTTGGTGCCCACCATCCAAGGAGATTTTTCAAGAGTTCAGCTCCCTCTTATCCTTGTAAATAATCCTCTCGTCCTGGCAGGAGCGCAGCGTGCCGCTGAATGGCCTGGCAGCTACTTGGCCTTCTTCTACCAGCCACACAAAACCCCAGGGAGTTCCAGTCTGGGGACAGAAGGCTCCCACCGCAAACCCCGCCTGGCGCTCCCACACAAAAGTCCACCCCCATATTGCAGTCAGTCGCCCTCCTGAACCTCAGGACCTCCCAGCCCCATCAGAGCTCCCTTGCCAGTGGTTTCCCCTGGCCATAGCCCTTCCACTCTCTGCCTGGGAGTGCCGGGGAATGTCCCGCCCAACCTGAGGCTACACACACTAATTTTTCAGGTTCTCTTACTAGACTGGAGATGACACACTTTATATTTAAAAGTTTTCCGCTAGGAATCACCCCAGTCTTCATATACCTGCACCAGAGTTGAAGAGTGCAGAGAAAGGAATGAGAAAATGAACTCTGATGATCTGGCCTTCTTTCAATAGCCCAATAAACGCTGAGAGTTCCCTCAATGACCAACATTTTTCAGACCAGGAAAAAATTATAATTTATTGCTTATAATTCATACTCCAGGAGTGTATAAAACCAAAATGAAACCCTGGTTGAGTTTTTACACAGTAGGAAGAGTACAGATACTGCTGTATTACTGTATGGCCATGGTGGTGGCCATATAAAAATTGAGCTGGCTCCCAGCTACCTGCTACAGGCCCGGCACCACCCAGGCGGACATTTGTCTTTCAAGTGCTACCCAAACTCTTCTTTCTCTCAGTCCTGGGAAGGAGTGAGGGGAAAAAATATCCCCCATACAGTTTCATTTCCAAGCATCCCACTAAAAAATCCCAAACTGATGCAGCTCTCCACATGACAGTGAGTTGCACCTGTCTACAAATGTAGTCCTCTGTAATATATAAGATGTCAGAAAGCAATTTCCTCACCATTTAATCCATTTATGGGAGAGCTTTTACTTCCAGCAACAGAATATACAGGACTCGGCCCTGTGCAAAGCAGCTATTTACCTTGGTCTTATGTTGTCAAGCACAGTTTACGGTGGGCTTGCTTTGGGTTCTTTCTGTTCCCAAAGAAAGGACAATTTGCTGCGCCCTGGATGTGTTTTGGAAGAAAGGGAACAAAGGAGCAGCGCTGCCACGTGGGCCAGCACAGCTGAAAATGATGCTCTGTTTATTCAGCAGAGACACAACTAAGCAGGACACTTCAGATCTGGAGGGCAGGGAGCAAATGGCTTCTGAAGTTCATGACCAACGAACTTCACATTTATGCAGTGGTACTGAAAGGCATGGTTTTTACTAGGCCCATCCCAAGTTCCTCTTCTATACATCAGAGTATTTATAACTACCTAAACCAGTTAAATTTGTGAAGATAGGCTAAATGTTGTGGGGTTTCTTAACTTAGCCAGAAGCACATTGGAAAGCAAACTAAACACAAATGCGCACATGCACACAAATATCTAAACGCTTGTATGTGTGGATATTTAACTGCCAAATGCTGAAATAAGAGCTACACAGTAAACTGGGCGACATACATCTGCCAAAATACTACTACAAAATCTCTCTCCAGAGAGAGTGATACACAAAATAATTGTCCAAAAGCACTTCAGAAACACACACAGGGTGCACGCGTGAATGCTTTTGTGCATGTATAGATATAAGCAAATAACCATTCCTTTTATTTGAGCATACCGGAGTGATTTACGATATTTTTCTATGCCATAATCTTTGGTTTGTGGCAGTTTTACATGCAATCAAACGTATTAGCATTATCATTGAAAACATACTGATGCAAGCGATATCATTCTTCAGTTCTCATGGTGCTTTCAATGGCCCTCAAGAGAAAAATAATGAAGCCTCCCAAGCAACGCGCTCCCGCCAGCACAGGCTTCTTCAACAAGCACAACACCCACCTGTCCCAGTCCCCTCCCAATCCTTGTTATTCTTCCCCTCTGACCATATACCAATGCTCTGCAAATTTAGGCACCAGTTTGACCAACCTCTTTCCTCCCTTTGCATCCTACACAAAGCCCACCCAAAGCAAAGCCCGGCTCAGCAGGAACACTCGGCAGTGCTCGTCCTGGAGCCATGACCAGCTGCTGCCGGGCCCTGGAAGAACACATTCTCAAGGGATTCAAGAGCCTCATTGAGAGGGAACTGACTGGGTACCACTAAGATATACACAGAATTAAGTCATGAATGGGAATAATTTTTTTAAGTTGTATATCCTATTGAAGTTGGATAAAATTCAAGCAAGAAGCGGGCCTGTTCTCCTCTTGAATCAGGCATAAGTAACTCTGTGTACATTGCAAAGCAGTCCCCCTTGATCAATGAAATGTTTTCCTAAGAAGTGAAAAATCACTAAAGCGCCTCAGATTGAGCCTTAATTTTAAAACCAGGCTAATTAAACCGAGCGGCGAGAGGAAATGGTAGAGATGGCGAAGAAAAAAGGACCTTACTCCTTACCTCATCTTTAGCACTTGACTTCCTTATCAAAGCTGTCTGTACACCTTTTCAAAGCAGGACTTCCTTTTATTTCCAGAAGATGAACTATGTGTTTGCACTTAGGTTTTTAACATTGTATTAATTACCACGGGTATAATTTTAAAGATTGTGTCTAGCTATCAGAGGATAATACAGTTGCGCTTACGTTTGTCAGCTGTGCAATAGCTTGCCCTAATTTTAGATTACCAGCTCTGGAGACCTGCTCAAAGAGTAAGACTGACAGACTTTTTACTGGAGAAAATCTGAGTTCCCCTGGGATCCATACTTTTTCTGATTCAGTAAGAAATCCCAGTGGCATTTGCTGAAAGGATCCCAGGATGGAAAATGACATCTCTCTAAGAATTAGCGCTTCACATTCTGAGGCAAGTCTTCCAAATATACCCTCCCTCCACAGGCATACTTGCTACCTCTTCAGGTTTTTTAGCAACAGGAGAGGGAGATGCCCACTTTGAAGGCTCTGGTCCAGTACTGTGTGCCAAATTGGAATGAAGGACCATGCATCTATATAAATAGATAAATTATCCACCCAGAACACGTCATTTAAAATTGAGATGCTGACACAGCCTTAGCTACAGTACTGCTAAGCAGGGGCTGCATCATTTTTCAATTAAATATCCTTGTTTCTTCTTCCAGAGAAACCTCTGGAGAAATGTCTCATTTGAGGGCAGACATAGACAGAAAGTGACTCTGTCTGTCGGCTCCCAATTAAAGGCTAGGGAAGATGGATTGGAGGCACAGCCATCACCTAATAGAGATCAGATATCAACAATGATTTACGCAGCCAGATAGATACATATTCAAGTGGGTGAAAAAGTAATACTAACAGCCTAGGAGACATTACTCTTCCTGCTCTGTCACCACTCACTACTCGTCCGCTCCTTGGCTTCCCAGGTCCTGCTCCTTTCTGCGTTCTCCTACTTTACTGAGATCCGTCTAGTCAAGCTTGAACCAACTCGTCTTCCAGCCACCCTGATCTGTCACACACCTTTCATCATACTGATCTGCCATTTTTTATTCAAAGGCACTGGTCTGTCTTTCTGGATTCCAGGTCTTATTTATTCTAGTAGAAATATGTATCTGTCTTGCATTATTTATACCTCTCATGGATCTCTTATTTCCCAGGCACACTGAAGGGTCTGTGTGGGTCTGCCCTCAAAGATCCTAAATGAAGTAGAATTGTTTCCTTTCCATTTTCTGAACCCCAAGTACAGAATTCCTCTGCAGCAATATACCACATATCCTGTACAGTTTGGGATATCAAAATCTGCCAGAGATGGTCCTAAGAAAAGCAGATCCCCTCTTCCCAGAAACATCTCAGGGAAAGATGCTTCTGGTGGGAGGAGAACAGCTCCACAATCCTCAGAATACATTGACCTAGGACTGACCAAGAGCAATTTGACAATTTGCTACAAGAACAGCTCCACAGATGGAGGCTAATATCCTCATCATGATATAAGACATTCGGGTCAAGGATCTCAAAACTTCTAATCCTGCTGAGTACCCTCAGCTCCTAGGGTTATTAATGAAAACTGAGGATGCTGAGCACTATTTATGAAACGATCAACCTCTCGCACAAGAGGTTTGGCACCCTCACTTCTCCCAGTGCGTTTTGCTCACAGGAATTTCTGGTCCTAGAAATGGTATTTTATTTAAAGTAGGAATTCAAAATCTTCTGGGTCCTATTGAAAGAGATCTAAAAGATCCTGCCTGTCTGAAGAAAAGAAGTTTCTACTTGTCAGTTAAACAAAGGAATAACGCACAGCCTCCTTTATAGTGTGTACTTTACCTGTCATCCAACAGCCCATTATCATGTCACGGCAGAGTGCACTTTTCTACAGGTCACTTTGTTTAAAATGACATGGATAATGCACATGTCAGCGAGCTGACAGTCCCGACCGTCCTTCAGAGATAAAAACCGCAAGACGAGCGCCTGTTCTTATCTGGGGTACATGCCTTGGTCTATCATCTAAGTCAGGCAGAACATGATTTCTCCAGAGAGCACTTTTTTCATTTCCTGATTTTAAGAAAATCAAATAAGCACCATTTGTCTTCATCTGAATATGCTTGACCTGCTCAAATGATGATGTCTCGCATTTTATAACAGGCTACATATGCTGAATTCAAATTAACAGCAGAACAAGGCCTTTAGATCTTTGCCTGGGCTGCCAGCACAGGCTGAATAAATACACCAGGGTTAGCTGTCATCTTTTAGAATTGGGCCTGAGCTATAAAACTCAAAGCTGGGTCTGGTTCTGGGATTTGAAAAGCACTAAATTATTAGGGATATTTGGATCTGCACTTAATCTCATTTCATTAGAGGGAAGACAAAATATAGATCACAGAGATGAAATACACATCTGGATTTTGAATCCTTCCCACACAAGTACTGGTATATTCTGTGTGAGGTACAATCTTGAGTCTCTCTTCTATTGTGTTGCGGAAACCACCCCGAACCAGCACACCACCGCCTCTGTCCCAAAAAGCTGCCTCTCTGCCTTTTTATATAGGCACGCTGGAAGAGAAAAATACCATAAAACTGGCCAAGGTTTAGCTCTGTAAATGCAGCAGTGGCAGGAAATTACACTTCTAGTTCTGGGTGCCATAAACATAGGAGCTGAAATTCAGTTTATCATCTTCCACTGCATACGGAACATCCCGAAAATGAATAATCACTTCACAGGATGGAATGTAATGGTAATGCATTAAAAATTCATATCTAAAAGTGCAGGTTAATATTCTGTGCAAAAACCCAACAAAACCTCCCCTTTCTGTTGTCACACTGATTAACTCCAGTGATTAGTTCCCTTATGAAAGGGAAATCACTGCAGTGCAAAGTAAACAGTGGTTCTTTAACATAGTTAGCAAATTATTAAGAAACATGAGGAAAAAAAAATCTCTACTTGGGAAATTACTGAAAAAGCTGAAGGGCAAAGCTTTGGCGGTTTGAAAATTTCCTGTGCTTCCTGCTACAAAATCCTGTAGAAAACCGATTAAATTAAGGAAAGGTGATTTCTGTATTCATTGTTTCCTTGTGGATTTTACAGCGTATTTGTGCTTTTCTGTTGTATAAGCTGCATACCAGCATGGTCATCTCTCTTCTTGGCTTGACTTGGAGCTAGGTAACAGAACCACTCATCAAATTCTAAACAATCCAATATTATTATATGAATGATGTTTTTTGACATTATTTTACCCTTCCCCAACTTCCACCCCTCAATTTATCCAGTGAAAGTGGAGGCAAAAGTGATTACATTATCAAAACATCCCTTAAGGCTCAACATACAAATGAAACTCGCAAAATCCAACCTGGAAATAAAAAAATTAGACCAGTTTTTCTGCAATTATTTTTCCATTCTTGCCAAAGAAGAAAAGTAGATGTTAGTCTGTTCACAACATAAAATAAGACATAAAAATGTGCATCAGTGTGAATATTAGTTCTTCATTACTACTAGCCTTCTAAACAATAAAAAGCATTAGAGATCAGTGCCTCTTCTTAGCATGACATTCTTCCCTTTTTCCACTTAGAAACCCACAGTTACCGAGAAAATTATCAGAAAGTTGTGTCACTTGACTTAATGTAGACTTTCCAAACGTTGTTTCTAAAAATATATATATATCAACTGTAACATTTCAATATGACTTTGAAGACCCTTCCTTGCAGAGAAGCAAAACAGGCGATAACAGTGGTTAAAAAACTGTTAAAAAGTGCGAATGTGAAGGTTACAAATATATTCGGTTACTGTTAGAACTTCCCAAGGGAAAACGTAGCCATAGAAAGGGCTGGCATTGAGACCGGCGTTCATAAACAACCCACACAAACTGCGGCATCAATATGCTTGAAGAAGAATTGTGTAGCCCCCAAAATATTCATTAGAATTCTCTTTCCTTGGAGGTCTATTCCAAAATTAAATTACAGGAAACAAAGTCTTTTGTACAGAGATGTTTTAGATCAATCCAAAAAGAAACTTTGAATAAATAACTGAGTAATAGGAATAAGTGAATCCAACAAATTATTTTTGCTCCCATACTGATTCCCTTTCTTACCTTTTCTTCTTGATCACTGTCGCTGTCACACTGAAAGACAAAAAGGAAAAAAGAACACGTAAGAGAAACTTGCCACAGCAAAAAAAAAAAGATTTCTATGAACAAGATGGCTGAAACCCTCATAAACCCTGTGGCATCAAGTCTGGTACCTTTAGGAAAAAGCTCAATTACTGTACGGGAGGGAATTTTCCCCCACGCTGTTGTTGGAGACAATACATTTGTATGTTTGACTTATGAAAAAATCGCACTAAAAAGAACAAAAGCCATTTGCGATGCCCTCCGTTAGATCAAGTCACATGGACAGGAGCTGATGGTACATGAGCACAGTCAAGAGTCCAAAACCAGACCAGGGAAGAAGAAAAACAATATTAGAGGGCTGTTTTGTTTTCTTTTGAGGGACAGTATTTCTCATGCTGCTTGCCAATACGTGGGTTCAAAGGCTTCTCGGACAGGAGGCTATGGAATGGCTTAGGTTTGCCTACTCCACAAGAGAAGCATATGCAAGGCTCCCGTTTTACTGCAGGACTACTTGGGCTCGCTCTCTGGCTTTGCTTACAGGTGCCCAACTCAAGAAGTCAGAGATCACAGCGGAAACGAGAGCGTGCCAATTAATTGACTCATTGAGGTTCTCTACAATTCAAGAGTGTAATACTATTGAATACACTTCCAATACACTTCCAATACTATAAACAGCTAAACAGTAACACTAGTGAGTCTTGTTACTTATCAAGTGCCATTGCTCAATTTTGTAATAACTTTTACTATTGTAGAAATGCAACAGGACTAGATGAATCAAGCTTCAGTACAGATAAGCATCAGAAACCCAAACCACGCCTACATTTGCTAGAAGTACAAAAGCTGTGCTGGAAATAGGACTGCAAGGCTCGACTGACTCGTACCTAACTGCTGCTTTCTTAGACCCGGGCTGATTCATCCCAGGTAATTCAGGGTAACTATGGAGTGGTCACACTTGGCTTCCTCCAGAGTAGAAGAACGAGGCAAACACCTCCTTCTGTGTTGTTTTTTGTCTAAATTCTAGAGGACTCTATAATTGTTGACGGATGAACTTGTTTTGAAGGAAAGCATAAGATTCACCAAAGAATCAAGGACTGGCTGCTCGTGTCACGTCACTGCAGCAGTCACCCCAGCCTTTCACACATTTCTGTCATTTTGTGTGTCTTTGAGTATTTTCATAAGACAACCAAATTGCGTTGAAATGAGTTATATTTTGTGGATCCCAAAGGTTAACATTCCACACAGTGGAATGTGACTAGACGTAGCCATATACACCCACAAACGTATGTATTTGATTTGCACAAATCAAGTCATCTTCTATGTGTTCTTTAATTATAACTTTTCTGTTTCACTGGCTTTTTCCTCGTCTTCATCGGTACAGGGGGTGAAAAGGTGCCTTCCCCACACCAATGAGCTACGTACTAACAAATTAAAGCTAAGAACTATTTCTAGGTATCTTCCTAATAATTTAAAATAAAGCAAAAATTAGATAAAACTGCAATCTGTTTCAGGTAATTCCAAACAGAGATGAAAGTGAAATGTATTTAATAATGGAAATTATTCATATAGCACTAGTAGCACCTAAATACTCTGGTAACAAATAAAGGAGATGGAACATGAAGATATGAGACAGTTTCAGCTTGGAATTTGAAACCCTCAAACGATGATCAAGTTAATGAAGAGAGCGTACTTAACTGACAAGAGGAAAACTGCACATTTCTAGAACAGTATGGTATTTATATGAAGTACCTATATTCTTACCCTGTAAATATTATGCATTTTTGACTTCAGCATGACTACACGTATGAGATTTTGGTATGAGCTGCAAATGTTTGCAAAAACACGTTTGCAAAGCAAGGCTCTACATGTCCTAAAAAGCGAACATGGGTTTTCATCCATGAAAATCACAGCATGTCACAAAGAATTCCCATTTACTATCTCTATTTTACAGTTGTTGGAAAAATGCAGCTTTCGGGCTACAGCACTTTCTTCCACTGCCTGGTTACAGCCAGGAGGGCCCAGCGGCTCTGGGATCCCTGCGTTGCTCTATATGTTGGGATGCACTTCAATGTATGACACATCTCCTGTGTTTCAAAACAGGGAGCCCAGAACCGGTTGCTCCATTTGTTCGTGTCCCTTGCCCACCCTCCAGACAAACTCCAACACAAGTCCCAATTACAATACTTGAATCCCAAAGGAGAAAGAAAAGGGGACAAAGAAGTGGATGTAGAAGCAGGCAAGAATGATTCCCTTTCAGCAGCAGGGTTCAGAGGGTTTTAACATGCCGCCTGCTCCCGCTGTTGGGGCACAAGGGCACGTGTCCCGTGACCCCGCTGCCGTCACAGCGCTTTGCAGCCTCTCCTTCCCCCACCATTTTTTGTTCGCTTTAAGGAATCTCTCCTCCGCTGTGGATTAAGCTTTTCCCGACTCATAAGCTTGGAAAGAGCTCAGGGTTTTGTGTTTTCTGCAGCGTGGAGGTGCTTGGGGAGAAGAGTGCTTGCCAGCAGTGACATCTGAATTTGCCAGCAAAACAGTTACCCGCATCTGAGTGAATCTGCAGAGAAAGTGCACAGAGCGATGTCGCTGGGAAGTTATTTCCATCAAAGTGTTAAGCCTCCTGCTTTCCGACAGTCCAGTTCTAATTTCAAGGTCTGCTTAATTCCACATCAAATAATTACTGCTATACCCAGAAGCACCTTGTCTCCAGAGTTAAGCATATGGCGAAGGACTGAGACCTACTGGTGTCCATTATGGAAGCAGCACGGATGCCAAGCCGATTAAAAATGCTCAGGCTCCCTTCACAACATGCCCAGTGACTGACAGCTTCGCGATTTGGCCAGTCACTGTGGCTGCCAAAAAAGCCTCTGCTGCACGGAGGCCCACATGGCACTCTGAGAAAACAGTTCCATTCCTGGTATTAAATTCCCACACTGACCCGAGGACTTTGCTGGGAGCTCAGCAGGAGCGCACCATCCAATTTACAGCTCCATCCTCCAGAGCCCTCGGTGCCAGCCTCTGGCAGAGACGAATGATGGTCAAACCCCTCCAGCTCATAAATTATGCAAAAGCAATAAATGCACTCAGCAAACAGCTCCTAACGTTTGCCTAGCCTGGCTCCAGATACGCTTCCTAAAATGCCGGGAGTCCTGCACACATAAGGCATCTATTTCACTCATAAAGAGGTTTTGTTGGTGGGGCGCGAGGGAAGGAGACCCACCGTCCAGCAGCGCTGTCCTGTTCCAACAGTGGAATTTTATGGACAAGCTGTATGAAAGAAAAAGAGGAGGGATGGGAGGAAAGGGCTTCATGCACTGCACTGGGGTTGTATTTACCTGCAGTACGTACACGTGCGTGTTTGTGTGCAGGCGTGTGTTTTGTATGTGCATGTTTCGCACATCCACGCTAAGCTGAATTTTCCCTGAGGATTAAGTACGTGGATATCCTCTGGTTCATGGAAAGAATCAGACGATTTATGTGGAGGGGTCACTCCACAAAGACTTGCAGAAGAAGGAAGAGGTTTGCTGCTCAAGCTGGAAACTGAATTGGAGCAACTGTACGTTCTTCCCATGCCCGAGACTCCTTTGCTGTACAGGCACTCTGGGCACTGCTCTTGCACACACATCCCCTAGTGGCCCTTGCTCTGATTTACATTTTTGGATGCATTTTCTTCCCAGAGGTGCTAAAGCACAAGGTGTTTCCATCTTTTACAGGCTTAATGCTAACTGCTTCTGGAGAACAGGTTTTGGAAACCAAAGCTGCCAACCGTGCAGTTGATTATTCAGAATTACTGGTCAATTTGAAGACTTGGGTCTGTTCTGCTTGCTCAATTCCTCAATTTCGCCAGCATTTCTCTACCTCCTGGGGCAACAGAAAGAAGTAGAATGATTTAAGTGCTTTGTGGTTCTCGGAGCACCAGACTGTTTTGGAATTGCAGTGATGCAAATGCTTTGTAGTGGCCGCCTGCTTTGGGTCGAGTTTCAATATTTTGTGCCTATTACAAAAAGATAATTTGTCAGCGTTCTCCCATGTCTTATTTCAGGAAACCATGGCTCTGCACACACTGCACCGGAATATTCTGTAAATAACTATGAATCCAAAATATCGTTCAGAGATAGCATGACCTGATTTTGGGATAACTGCCACTAGCTTCACTGGAAGCTGCAAGTGATAATGTGACAAATCAGGACAAGGAGGCTGCAGACACATTTTACACCTGAACAAACAACGGCTTCTTCCTCCGATTCTCAGGCTCAAGGCATTTACTCTCTCCGTACTGAACACAAGTCGTGACTGATTACAGTCACCCGGGGCCAGCCCTGAGAAGAGCCCGGAGCCAAATTTCCAAAAGCTGGCCTACATTATGGAAAACCCACCCAAGCAACCAGCCCTTAGCTCTCGTTCAGGCACTGAAACGCAAGGCAGATTAGCAAAACTGCTGAGCACCCACAGCTCCCACGGACGGCCAAGTTTTCAAATGAGCATGGCACAAAATGCTGTGAGATCTTTTCAAACCACAGCCTGATGGGCCCCTCAGAGGAAGGATTCTTCGAAATGGCTATTTTACGCTTTGGAAAGTCTTGGACTTGGCAGAAGGGACTCTTAACAGACCTCCCAAAGGACCTACAGCACTACAAAGCAAATCCAAAGCAAGGGACATAGAAAGCTCACTCAAAACTAGCTCCAAAGATAGAATTCTTAGAGGACATATGGAAATGTTAAGGTTGCTTCTAATTTCTATGTAATTAGGGGTCATAACGAGACCAGACTGACAGTAACTTGCTCAAAGAGGCCATAGCTATCACTTAAACTGTTTGAACACCTTTAATAACGTAAGTGCGCAGGCTACCAGCCACCACGTCACTTGACACACAGGTGCCAAGTGTTGAAGCTTCCTTTTGCAGCTTTTCTACAACTGCATGCTCAAGACGTGCTCATCAGAATCAGTAACCCACACACTCGCATTTTCATACCTGTGCTGCAGTGAAAATTCAAATAGCTGTTCCTAAAATCACCCCAAGGTGAGGAGGGAACGTACAAACTCGTAAGGTCTTCGTACTAACAAAAAAGAAAGCTCTTCTTTCTGCCCCAGCTAAAACCTTCTAAATAACTGCCGTCAGTCCGGGTTGTGAAAGCATAAGATGCATTCCCTGCAATATGGAGTATGCACACGTATAACTGCAGTGGGAAGTGGAAGAAGAACTTTCCAATTCCCATTTGAGGTTTAATTGCCGCTGTGTTTTGTATAAGAAAAGGAACACCGAGGACCGGGCTAAAGATTAGCTGTACCTCCCAAATCCCCCACCCCAGCTGGAGAGAGCCCAAGTTAAAATGCACAGCACGCCTCCCGCAGCACCCGCAGAATGAGACTGATCCCGATGCCACATTTCAAAAATCAGACACCCTATGAGGTTACAGCTATAATTTGAGCCCATTTTGATAGCTTGAGAGAGTCTGGTGCAAATCAAGCTGAGTAAAGGTCTGTGCCACCTCACCAGCTCATTCAGGCTGAAGCAACACCATGGATTTCTATGTACCTTACTGATTGAACACATTCTTGTGCAAAAAGTGGCAATCATTGAATATATCACGTACAATGACATTGAGGAGGGCATTGTTCTCTATTCTGCTCAATGGACTTTGCTGGAACAGCTATTTCATATCTTGGATCCATTTATCATTGCCACCAAAGGAGTCAGTGCTGCTGAAACGCCAGCACTGAACAAAGTGATTCTACTCATCTATCTGCTGAAAAGAAATCTGAAGAAAATGAGGGAAAACCCAGACCTCAGCCATGTTCACACTGGCATTTACAATATTCTTGTCCATCTATCCACCAATGACAAACTGAGAGCCCTGGAAAGGGCAGAGATGATATTTTAGCTGTACAATTAGACCTTTGCTTCCAAGAAAAAAGGAGAAAAAAACATCTCCTAGATGAAAGGAGACACAGACAGGGAATAAATGGGCAATTTTCTAATTGACGAAATGGAGACAGGCAGAGTCACAAAGAAACTAAGAGCAAGAATTTCACTTTTTTTCTTTCCTATCTCCGACTCTGCCTGCAAGTAGCATTCAGCATGGAGCTCCTTGCCAAGGAATCTTATATATAGCATCTCACAAATTGGTTAACATCACAGTCTGCTCAGCAATTCTTCACCATTATCCACAGTGATTCACTGTAAGGAATGACTCTGAAACAGAGATGGTCTGAGAAGTTTAAGATCTGCTTTCTCAAAAGCTAAAATTACGGATTATTCACAGAAAAGTCCCATTTTACACAAATTACCTTAGTCTGGACAAAAGATTGCAATGTTGACCTCTTATCTGAATTCCATTTTATCCAAACTACTTCACTTCAGATGAAATGTATCAGTCTTGGACATTTAAAGTTATCTTGGCCCCTTACAGGAAAAATATTCAGAACTTCGAAACACTTCCAGCTACAACTCTTTTTAATTCCGCACAGACAGGACTTTTATGATTATTTTATATAGCAAAATGACACAGTAAGTGGCTCCTCCTAGCTCTGCCGTCAACAAAACAATGGTTCGATAAGACATAATTATATTTTGAGTATTAAAATGGAAACGTCAGATTACATTACTATCTACGATAAAGATGATCCACTTTATATTTATATAGGATGTGTATATATCCTTGGAAACTGCTGGGTGGTTTACATACTCCTGGTAAACCACGGGGAGCTTATTTGTAAAGCAAAAGGGGATTTCGCTCCAGAAAGACAGTGAAGCATGAGTCCTATTTTGAGGCTTGATTCGGTTGTGTCAATCCCTGTATTCTCAGAGAGATCTCTCGAAGGGAAGGCTAGTAGCTATGTGCGAACGGGAGAGACCGGGAGGCTTCCTGTGCACGGCTGGGAAGGCAGCAGGGCCTGCGGGGGCTGCCTGAGGGCTGCCGGGGACAGAGCAGCAGCCCTCTGTCCTGGCCGTCTGCCCGGGGCTCCGTGTCACCCACGGGAAACACGCCACCGACATCCTCAGGCACCTCCAGGCACAGCCCCAGAGAAGGCTGAAGAGAAACCAACCCTGTCAGAAACACATTTTCTTTTGCTCCCTGGAAACTGAGCTGAGACTGGAAAGTTATTGGAAAAGTGCAACTCCTTTTCCCCAGCCATCCCTCCCGATGGCTTCCTTACGGTGTTATTGCTCAATGATCCCACAAGTGCTTAAGGCCCAATCCAGCCCTCCCCAAAGAACAGGACGATGCTCCTACCAATGTCAGTGGAAGATTAAATGCACTTTCCAGATGTACCATTAGAAAGCTAACGATGCCACGAGTTACTCAGCTCAGCATCTTCAGAAAGTGCCTGCTGCAAGTCAGGCATCCGAATTCCACTAGACTAAGTGGGCACCAAGCAGCTCTTGGCCACACACACAACCCAGCCTTCATTTTAGGAAGTCGTTATCTTTTGCAATAGAAACCTGAACTCCCTGCCTCAGTTCCTCAACACTCTGTATGAAAAAATGACTACTTGCCTTTGCCTCTGGGACTCTGGATGTACATTTGCTGCCTCCTTACCCGCCTTTCTGGCTGTAGACAATTTGCAGTGTGTAATGTTATTTTTAGCATCCTCTCAACTGATGACGACAGTTTGCAGTGTGTCATGTCATTTTTAGCATCCTCTCGACTGACAAGTACTTTGTCAGGGTTCAAAAATAAATACTAGTAAATAATAATAAAAATGTGCATTTATACTGGCGGACTAAGTCAATAGCAAAGACTTAAACTAATCAGTGTTTAATGAAGTCAGTGCCTAATAGCGCATTAGCCAGTGTATGTGTATAAGAAAAGATTCCTATTTTTCATAACTCCTGCTCTTAGCTCGAGAGTTCAGTTTGGAATTTGAGTCTTCCAGGTACTTATAAGCTAATGAAATCAAAATATCCTGATGGACAAGAAGCAAAGCATGTTACGGGTTAAAATAATACAAGAATCTATTTTTTCCACTGTGTTGTGATCCATAAAAATCACCCTGAGCCTTTCCTCTTTCTTCTCTGCCTGTGAAGCCAATTGCTTTGATTGCAGTGATATGAGCTTGCTGAAATGACTTGCCCTTGCTTGTGAAGCAAATGGAACATGCTAATAGAACTTATCGCATTACCCGATGCAAAAGTGCCATAGCTCATTACTTTAAGATAAAAGGATATCATTGCAGACGGGAAGCAGAATTGACTTTCTGAGGCCCGACTTGATGATGATTTAATCAACTGCTCTCTTTCACTTCTCATCTCTGCGCCTGTCGGTTTCACAGGTGCTGTTAAATGAGACACTCAGAAAGTGAGCGGAGGGAAAGAAATTGCTGTCATTACTTTTCAAGAAAGGAGGTATGCAAATTTTCGACAGAAAGATTGCGTTCATAATGGGCCTGGTAAAATACAAGGATCATGCTTGACAGGTGAGGGCAAGTCATTTGTACGTCCTTAAAGTGAAGCAACCATCCTCATTTAGAAATTGTGCTCGATAAGAGAAGCTACAAATGAAACCCATGCAATGGCTGAGAAGCAGCAAGCAAACCTTTGAAGACTTTGCTATTGCAGATCTGCCGTCAGCAGGTGCCTGGCGTGCCTTCACACATGTCTATTCCTAACTGCCAGATGGCCAAATTTTGACCTCAGCATCTCACAGAGAACTCCTCTTAAATGTTTTTTTTACTGTCAGCTTTACATTCACAGCGTGGGGTCTGAGAGTTTCTCCCTTTCTTCATCACTGCCAGAAATAGAAATGACAAGACAAAAAACTAAGCGAGGGTTGAGTTAACTTTGAAAACAGAATCAATAGGTTGGAGGCAGCCACTTGTTTTCTTCTGCATGTAGCTGACTATTACAGGTCTTGGAAGGTCCAGAGCTTACGGTTCATACAGCCAAGTAAAAAGAAAAAAGAATCATCCACAAAAAGGGTTGTGGCAGGAAGCAAAGAGGATGAAAAGATGCTTCTCCAGGGCCCAAAAGGAAGTTAGGGTCCTGTGCGATTGCAACGCGAGAGGAAAGGGCAAAAATAGAGTAATGGAACGTTCCGTGGACCTGATGGAAAAGTTCTGATATTCCAAAATTAGAGGTTAAAAAAGCACAATAATTGAGATGATGAATTATGTACAGGCTAAAAAGACTCTATAGATCTTGGATGGCTATTGAGCCATTTGGATCATTTTAAATGGGGAAATGAGAACTACCATGCATCTATTGGTGTCAATCAGATTTTCAATCAGAGCTTGATAGTCAGCCACAGCAAACAAGTTCCTTGGGGAACCTTCCACCGTATGCAATGGATACAGTAGTTTGTCATAAAAATGTTGACATTTTGTCTCAGATAACAGCACAGGACTTAAATAGAATTAATGTCATGAATATTTAGAATTACACAAGAAACAGCTAGGAAATACTGCCACAAAGGAAGCTTGATACAATGGAAAAAGATTTAAATAAGAACAGCCACTGTATTAATTCCACAGAAAGGTGCATTTTAAGAATTTAAAATATCCTTTCTCAAAATACACAGTTCATTTGGCTCAAATGCTCCTGTGTTTGTTTATGAAAGGCAACTATCAGATATCTTATTTAACCTTTTCCCTCTGTGTCAGGTTCTTAACCCTCCGTAGCTACCTAACTGGTAGTGATCCAGTAATATTCTTTGAATCTGACTCACCTCTCACCAAAAATACTTCAGTTAGGTTGAAAAGCAACATGATGGAGGAAAGATAGCTTTGGGCTAGGACTGGGAAGACCCACCTCTGTCACTGGCTATCAGTGTCACCTCAGGCAAGTCACTTAGTCTCTTCTTCTGTCGAGCCTCTACTTTTCATCTCTTTGGGCTATTTAAATGGTACGCTCCTTAGGATTTGGTTACTTTTCACTATAAGTGTTTATAAAGTGTGCAGGATAATAAGGCATTTTTCTTAGAGAACTGTGATCTTAGTAAATAGAAGAAATAAAGAAGAAGAAAGCATTAAGACCTGGATCAGGCCCTAGACAAATCATGCCTATTTTCAATGTAGATCTCATCTTCCACCCACTAAACAGAATGACCTATAGCAAATTGTATCATTTCAATGGAAAATTATTTTTATTTTAAATTACAGAAACGCACACAAAGAAACAGCAATACAATATCGATAACATCGCACAGGGGTTGTTCTCTTTTACAGGCTGCAGCAACTCTGAGCACAAAATGGCTACTGAAACACACATGAAGAGAGATTCAACTGATTTGTAAGATAAAATAGTTGTAGAAATACTATCTGAAACAAAAAATAAAGACTAAAACGCCATCCCTTCTCTTCCTTCCCAAACAACAAGAACTCTTTAGCTTTTGAGCTCTGTATCTTTACATTAGGCTAAACAATTTAAACTGAATTGTATAAATAATAATAATTCCCCAAACAACCCAAAACAATTGATCCTTAGGGATAAGACCTTAACAGCTGAGCCATAAACCTCTGAACATTGGATTTTAATGGATACTAAAAAACTCTTAACTAAGCCCTATAAATATAACCTGAAACAAAATGATTTGTGTTGTAAGCTGTTTGCAAACTCCCATAAATGTTCCTCATTGTCATAATGCCAGAAAAATAACTCAGACTGTACTCAGCCCTGTAATCTGGCTTCTGTGCTGTGGGTTCATTCCCTTTTCCACTCTCTGTTTTAGAATTCATCACTCGCACAGTTGTTATATATTATTATTATTATTATTTATTGCTGCCTTTATCATTTTTCTACAATTTATAAATTGTCTGTGCTAGACCTGAGGGAAGACAAGGATTATTCTAAATCTACGGCAAGAAAAATAGAAATTCTAAAGACAATGGCACACTTTGGCCTGCCTGCCTCAAATTTCCTGTTTTGACATACACGATGCTGTAATTTGGAACCTGTAATCTCTTATTAGGAAATGAATGTATTAGAGTTTTTTTTCAGAATGCTGCAATTATAATAATTGAATTTAAAACAGGAGTTGCATTTCTCTATTTAGAGGTAAGCATAATTGTATAGCCCTGATTTATCAGCTGGACTCAACCGTTTGTTATTCATGGAGTGGCTGAGAAAAAGTGAGACTATTCATAGTCAGGGGGATGCTATCCAACAGATCACCCACCGCTGGGGATGATCGAACAGAAGTGGTACCTCAGCGTGTCTAAACAGCCCACACGGGTACGGGCTGCTTCTAACCGGCTCTCTCGGCTGGCTCCTCCAGCTCCATCTCCCTGATGACCTCTTGTAACCAGCCCTAAACCCGGGTGTGCCTCCTCTCTTTTGAGAAAAAGCTATTATTCCGACATTGCCTTCCGCAGCACTGTAAAAAAAAAACACAGTAAAAAACCTGGGACTCGCAGGGCTCAACTATATGGTTATACTTACAGCAGAAACGTGAGGGCTTCAGATAAGACCCAAACCTCTGGTTTAGGAGCCATTTTCATGGGAGAACCAGCCCCTCGGTTTACCACCAATGCACTTCTAACAGGGGTATAAGAGAGATGCTTGGTTTGGTTTTTTCACTGCTGCATTAACCTACCACCAGAGCGAGGTGATACAAACTCCCGTATCGTAAACGGTATCACAGACTCCATGACTGTTATCAGCAGTGGCAAATTACCTGGCACGGCCAAAGTAAGGTATTGCTTTGAATAGCTGGCTTTTAGCACAGTGTTCAGAAAAATTATCCTTGTCCGGGCGAGTCTTGGAAAATGCAAGAGTTTCATCAGCGACAACTGTGTTTAAGCAGGGCTGCGGCTAACGCAGTGCTGAGTGTCACTACGACGTTCCTTTTTCAGCTGCACGGTACTGAGACTTCATACTGTTGGAAATTATCTCTTCCAAAGGGGAACCCCGCGGAAGGGCCAGGAGACATCCTGAATGTCAAACACAGGACTTCCCATTAAGCCTTTTGTCAAGAAAGAAGGGAGACACGGAAATAGAAGGGGGTGCCTCCTGCAAACCACATCTGCCTGGGAATATGGGCAGCCATGGGAGGCCTAGAAGGAGCAGAAGCTTCACGTCTCTCATCTTCATGGTCACCGCTATCCCACAGGCAAAAATCCACACCGGGTTTCTGTCTGCATGATCCCAGGCAAACCCCCTGCACCTGGAACAGCGTGCACAAAGGAATTTTAAACTGCTCGGCCTGTGATGTACAGTTTTGAGACAGATTAGATAGAGCATGGAAATTCATTGCTTTCTCCAGAGATGCTGTCTATGAATACAGAGCCCTGGAATTTCACAGGGGACTTTTTAGAGAGGGAGAGGCTCCCTCTATTTTATAGACTGTAGACGCCGAACGATTGGAAGTTCGATTCTCATCTCTTTTGAAAATTTAGTAATAGGAAGGCTCTGAGATTTCAAACATGCTCTCTTCACAAAAACCTCTGTAGGCTTTATCTTCAACCTAAAAAAGCAAGTGAACAACAAGATGCAATGGGTAAAAGCCAGATAAATTTAGACTGGTGCTTTTTTAAAAAAGTGGGGAATAATTTCTTATTATTCACTTAAAAACCAGGAAGATTTTCCCTAATTGAAAAAAATAAATGAAAAATTAAAACCTTGCCTAAATTTTGTGCCCTTGTTCCATCAGAGTTACTGTACTCAAGGCAGTACAATTAATTAGTGGAGATCATATGGCCTGTGCTATACAGGAGGTCACAGCAGATCATACCCTCATTGCCTTAAATTATGTGAATTTATACATCCCTAAACATCCACAGTTTTCCACCCTAAGTTCCACGGCTAGCTTGTTAATGCTTTCGACCTCCTATTATCCAGCAATTCAAGCTAACTCCATTCCCTGCTGCACAAATTCTGAAGGGCTGTGGATGACCACTGAACTTACTCCCAAGCCAGGAGGGCTTCTGATCTCCCAGGAATGGTGGGTCCTGCCGGCCTTTACACCGAGTTTGGCGTTGATGTTGTTGTGTGTGTTGAGTTTTATTCTTGTTCATAAAGTTCATTTTTGTCATGCTGAAGGAATAGCACTTCTTTAAGGGTTCTTTAAGACCCATTTTAGCTTTGCTATTTAGCTCAACTACCTTTTTTGAGTAATCAATAAAAATATCTGCTACAAGAGGACACTGAGATTTACAAATACAGGAAAAGAAAAAGAATGATGCAAAGCCATTGGTATGGATGTGAACGACTGCTGGGAAGGTGAAAATAAAAAAGACTATGAGAAGAACCAGAACAACCCATTTAACATTGGAGGAAAATTCAGCAGAGCTATCCTGCGTGGCAGCTATCATAAAAAGATGCAGGAGAGATCTACAGGAAATTCAATACCAAATCTAAAACGCACACCAATGGGGTCCTTCAGAGAAGGGAGAGGGAGGGAGACAGCAGTTTCTCATAAAGCGTTACAGAAGGCAGCCTTACATCTTCCCTCAAAGCTCCTAAAAATAACTATTAACATGCAAGGGAGAGACATTAGAAGTTACTCTCTGAATTGAGGAATACCTTGATACATGCATCGGATTTATCAAGGACTCTCCTCCCTCCATACCCCAAAGAAGAGAGCTCAAGAGCACATGTTTTCTTCCCACCCCACACACTTACAGCACCTTCAATCATTTCTTGTCAATACACGCAAACCTTGTTTCATTTAGGTTCTCGGCGCTCCTGCTGAACGAGGCGGGGTTATTGCTATTTCACCAGTGAGAAACGCAGGCAGGCGAGGACTGCGCCTCACTGGAGGTTGTGCTCAGGAATTACCCGTCTCTGAGCTCCTGCCCTGCCACAACGCCTCAGCCGCAAAAACCACCTCCCTTAAACTTTGACTTTTTCTCATAAAAAGAAGTGCTGGAAAACGGCAGACATAATACATGGCACAGTAACAGTGGCACAAGGCAGAATTCTACAATGGCACAGAATAAAGGAACAGAAGACAACTCCCATCTTTTGTCTATTGAAACTGGATCCACGCTCCAGCAACGCCAAACTAACACTTCCCAATGGGAATATGTGCTTGTCCCTACACAACCGGTACGTAATTCACAGCTGGAAGGATTTGAACTGTTCAGGACTCTATGCATTTACCAAAACCAAAGACAATGACCCACTTAAACTAAAACAAATGACCGTGAAGTGAAGAGAAACCTCCTCACTCTTAAAGAAGAGGACTTGCTCGCTTCCCCTCCCACGGGGGCTGGCTTCAGTAACTCACTCACGTCTGCCATGTGCTGACATACAGGAGATGTCTCTCCTCAAAACTGGCCGTATGGGGACATACAAGGGTATTTCTGAGCTGTAGATTCTTTTATTATTTGCACTTCTGCTTTTAATGGGAAGAAATAACTGGTTATTGTGATGCTTCTGGGCAAATACCTCATACTTGGAAAAATGAGCAAATGTAGCCAAATGACAAAATGTAAACAACACTCCCTAAACTACCAGGGACACCACACTCAAACGCCCCGTGTGCGGGCACCTTCCTTCCCAAAGCCTCGTCTCCCCCTAAGACCTCAAAGGGTTAAGCCTGCAAATTGCCTTGCTGTGCTTCTGGGACAGCATGAAGGATGGCTGCCATTGCCACGGTCAGATATGACAGCGCCAATTTGATGTGCTGCCATCAAGGGCCTTCTAAGAGCCGAGCGCCCTGATGGTTTTGTGATGCGAACAGTCGCATCGCAAAATGGTTTTCCTCTCCCGCTGCCTCTGCTTCCATCTGCTGCTGGGCCGAGGCACAGCCGGCTGCCTGCCTGTCACAGCATGTATTAAAATTAGCTGGGGAGGAGGCACTCAGTTGTGCTAATTACATTTTAATCATTGGAAATGTGTTGGCAAATCAAGCCTTGATTGCCATCTCGGAGTCTGTCTCCTCCAGCAGAGTGAAGGGGCTGTCTGCATTAGCCGGGGCCTGCTGGGCCCAGTTCTTTCACAGAAGATAGAATATGGTGCCTGCTGGCCCACCACTGAGACTGCTTTGGCACATTATTAAAAAGCCACAAGGCTTGTTTCAAATCATCACTGTGTGAGCTCTGCTCATTCTCACATCCCTGGGTATTCCAGCCACTTGGTACTTTTAACTATATCTTCAGTTTACCTTGTGGGCTAGAAAACAATTTTGCATGCGTGGGTGGAGGAAGCCGGAGCTTTTTTGCAGCTCGTAGGGTTGGGAACGGAGCCGGTTGTCAAAACGCCTTCCTTGTCAGCTGTAACGCTACACTGAATAGCATCCCAAAATAACTGGAGCTTCACAGCCCCCACTTTATCACGGGAAGGTTGGGTACAAGTCCGGGCTTGGTCAGAGCGATGGAAGGTGGAGAAGGCCCTTCTCATTTCTCGTTTAGCAGGTCAAAGGAAACTGAGTCATCGGCTCCTCTCAGGCCAGCCAAGCTTGTAAACCACGCTTGGAGAGGAACGGAGACAGCGGTCAGGGTCCCCTTTGTTCCTCTGACTAAACGCTCACATGCAGATCCTAAAAATCATCACATTGGATGAGTGTCAAAAGGATGAAATTTCAAGCTCTTTCCCCAGCCACATTTGAAATAACTTTTTTTTTTTTTTTTAAAAATCAATACAGGAATGCTTCCAGAGCAAGCAACTCGAACCAAAAGCAAAAAGAGCCAGGATCCCTCAAATGTCAGACCATGCAGGCTAAACAAAACCAGCAGCATCTACCACCTGCAAACCCCCTCCCAAAATAAAACAAACAAAACCGACACTACGGATATTTAGAAATCTGAAAAATTCTCTCTCAAATCTCTCTTTTATAGCATGTAAATGCTACCCCTAAGCTGAATCTTGACAGTATGTAAAACTATTCCCATTGCTTTCCAGGCAGAACTGGACTCCTGTGGTTGAATTTTCAAGAGCGGCAGGGCCAGACTCGAAAGGGCTCATCGCTTTGTAAAGCCCAATTTCTCAACAGCTTGGTTCCTGGTACAACACCTAAGGAAACGGCATGTTCCCCAAGCGCTTAGCAGTCAGCGATGTCGATTGTCGCTCTTGGGTTAAAAGTTCTAAAATATCACATGAGACTTAACACTTTTGGCAGCCTGAAAAGTTCACTGATACAAAGGGGAGGTGCGTACCGAAGCTCTGAGCTTCAACCCTGCTCTCCCCTTGCCGGTGCCGGTGAGAGTGAAACGCAGCCACCAAGCGAAGCGTGCCGAGGTTTCCGGGTTGGTGTTTCTCCATTCCCGCATATGTGGCAGCAGGGACGGCACAGCAGGCGCGAGAGTGGAGAATCAAGCACACGTAATCCACGTATCAGCTTCCGACCCCTCCTGAAATCCCTGTAATACTCCCCTTATTAGTATGTGCAAGTGGATTTTTAGTTGTTCATTTATTACACCTCACACGCGGCCACACAAAGGCATGATAAAGTTATAAAGGCTTGAGTACCCAATGCGTTTGTTCAGAATGAAAGCTATTTTTACAGCCCCTGAGAGGAGGCAGACTTCGGTGGTTTCTTTCTTTCTTATACAATTACATTGCCATTGAATGTAATGTTTTCATGACTATCATATAATGGAACTTAAAACTGATCATTTTATAGCACTAGCGATAATGATAAGGGTTTGCAAACACCATAGAGAGAGGCTGTGGTGTCCTGTCATACAGCTGTATTGCACAGACTGAATCTGAAACAAAAAAGCAAAGTTATACATGTGTTCTAGGATGAAATGTAATATCCCAGTTCAGAGGCTGGGAAAAAAAATAGAAATTAAAATCTGGCTGATATGCATTAAGACAAACAGGGTCAATTAGTTTATTTAAATAGGCTTACTAGAACAGTTTTGTTCTTGTTTAACTTGAGAGGTTTAAATTTAAATGATCTAATCCTTTTTGGCATTTGTAATATGAACATTATACAAAAATATGATTATTGTACATAAATGAGACACAGTTTTCATTCAGCACATTTAATTTTATTTTTGCCTTTTAAATAAGGGATAAGTATATTTGTATTTGCGTGATGGCTCCAGTGGTCCCAACCACCAAGAACTGTACTTTTAAAGTAAGTTCTTTCTCCAAGCAGCATGTTAGCATGCATACCCACCGGGACCACGCTAATGGGCTGTGATTTCAGCTGCTGTGACTAAGGTTTTGTGCATGTTCAGAGTTAATTAGGATCACTGATATACTATTTTGCTCTCTTCGTTATGTATGCAACGCAGGATTACTAGCATCCTATTTTCTTCATAAAACCAAACAAACTTTCCTCCCAAACACCACCAGCAGAAAGACGGTATTTGATGCCAGTGGGTCACAACGAAACCCCAGGACATCTGGGGAGCCCTCAGCCACTGGAAATAAGCCAGATTATTCTGATATTCCTGTACAACACAGGACAGCCTCTACCAGACAAAGCATGTGTGTGCACAGCATGATGCCCCCGCTCCCCCACGGCACATCCGATGCGTGTGCTGTACGGCCACGCACACCAAGTGCAAACACGGGCAACAGCACCAGCACCTCCAGCTTCAGACCTCCTGCAACACAAGGCAGAGCAATGTGAAAAGCAGCCATTTGTCCTGCCAGCTGCCATGAAAACACAGAAGAAGCCGTAGGTCAGTCCTGGCTTTCCCTGACAGGTCTTTAAGGTCTTCCAAATGGGGCTTAGACCTCTCTCTAACAGTGGTGCTGGTCTTCGTTATTTATAGCACAAAGATCGGGGGAAAAACCTGCAATTTGTGCAATGACAGAACATCCGATTAAAATCACCAGAATAAGAAACAGTTGTACTTTAGGTTACAGTCACAAAAACTTAAGGCATATTTTGATTATATTTAAGGTCTGAAAGAATGCAATACATATTCCCCTTTGTCCCTCAAAGCCATCCATTCTGTCTCCATTTGAGGAAAAAAACCCCACTCTTTTCATTGCTGAGCCTTTGGGGTTTACCAAGGAGAGCAAAGGTAATTGTGCAAGGTCACTGCCCTGCAACGTTTCGGGGGAAAGATGGGGATGGGCCAGGGTGTACACGACTAGTGTTTTTCAGGACCAGACACATAGGAACCTTCTCAAGCTTTATTTCTCCATTTTCTAAGTAAAATTAATATCTATGTTCCTTTCTTAAGCTCCCCCCATTGGAAATACCTAAATAAAGGAACAAATGATACTTTTAATCCTTGATAAGGACTTCAATATTCCAACTGAAGCAGAACTCCTAGCAAAATGTTCTGGCCTCATCCTGAACCTCTTCCTCTGTATTTGTTCAGTGCCTACTCAGGCAGAACACACGTGGCCCTTCATTATGATTTCTAACCCACTGAAATAAATGGCCAAGAAACGCGAGTGAGTGCCCTATAGCGTTTAGGCCCCTATTGAGCTGGAAAATTAGGCAGCCTCCCGAGGCACATGAGCCCTGAAAGGCCACAGAAGCTGGGAGATCTCTTCAGAAAAAATGTCAGCCAAGCGCACGACTAGGAGGAGATAATAAAGGAAACATTTACCAGCTCCACAATAGAAGTAGACAAGAGCTCATCTTTGCCCCCAGGTATTTGTCTCTCTCCCTTCTCCTGCCCTAATATTGCCTTGGAAGGAGCAAGTGTTCCTAAAACATTTGGGGACTGAGAAGGGAATCGCCATCGAAGCTCAGGCGTACAGCAGCCCTTAAGCTTTCGGCATCACCTCATCTCAGCGATGAGAGGAGATGATCTCTGTCCCTTCACCGGAGAGAGCCTAAGGAGCCTGCTATCCACAGATAAAAGGGAGTCTTGACTACGCTTCTCCTTGAGACACCCAAACTAGGTGCCTAAATCCTTCCTTGGTATTTCGTAGAAGCAGATGGAAAATGAGACAAAATACACATACGGAAAGCAGAGAAAACACTGAGAAAGCACCTTATTTTTCACACAAAGAGCAAACCATCTGAGGCCATCTAAAGCTAACTCTAGCAACAGCCTTTGCTCTCTATCTGATCGTTCAGGTCACGCATAATACAAGTTGTGTTGGTAAACATAATCTACTTATTTCTATTATTGACCCTTCATGCAGTCCTTTCGGTGGACATATTTGTTCTGTCTGTTTCTATTTGGAACCACAAAGATATCTTGCTAAAGGTAAATTAAGGAATTTCCATGGGTGTTACTGAAAAGTGGACATGAAATCCCAAATTTGCCCCCCTCCTGTTACTGTTACAGAACCTCCACTGCTGCACAAACCGCACATTGGAAATACGGAAGCACCACGTGTAAAGGGTGCTTTCAGTGAAGAGCACACCAAAAAAATAAGCTGCTTCCCATCAGCAAGTGCATTCTTTATCTTTAGCGTAACATTTATAAAGCTTGTTCAGGAAAAAAATGTGTTAAATCTTTCATCAGGCTACAGACACTTTATTTGGAGTCTTCACAGAAACCCAAAGTAGTGCCATAAGGTGCCTGGAATATTAGCCAAGATAAAACCTTCAGGGCCATGCACGCTACTGTTTTCAAATCTGTTCTTTCATCTGATGTGCCAGTCGAAATTACTTCTGCAACATGGTCAGAACCAACCTGGATGGATTTATAATGCCTCAAATTGCTATGGGCATATTTTTGTGAATCGCCTAGAGACAAACAGATAATTCTCTTTAGATTGTGCGAATTGCTAATTCTTATGCATGTCATGTGTTTTCCAAGTGGCATGTTTAGACAAGAAAATTGCAGAATATTTCTGATGTCACCAGAGCTCTGTGCTTAGAAAGCCACCGCGGTGTAGGACAGTGTCCTTTTACATATCTCAGTATATATATTGCAAATCATTTGAACTCAGACAGTAGTTGTTACCTTTTCTCACGATATGACTACCTGTACAAGAGGGGAGTCAAACAACGAAGATGATTACCAATTATACCAACGCAATGCAACTACTTGTGCGAGCAAAGGAAGCAGAACCGAGGTTTTTATTTGCTCTGGTGAGGCAATTTGAATAAACTGTGTGTCATCTTTTGAGTCAACACGTCAATTCGAGTTTCCCGATACCTAATCTCTGTCTGTTGGCATTATTGTGCTTTACACAAAAACCCCTCACAAAGGCTTCCTTGCAGCGTGATAAACAAAGCTGGTGTGATCAGTCCATGAAGCTCCCCTCTCTGTTCATCTGTCTCAAAATTTTTTAACTCATTGGCCAATTTCACCCACATTTGACAAGAGATTTCAAATATAATTAAGCTCCTGTGAGTTTTCTGGAAAAGGCGGCCAGTTGGTATGCAGACCCGCTAAGCCTGAAAGAAAGGCTGCAGCGTGTGATCACACCTCGCTCCGTACCAGAAAACGCACACAGAAGAGACATGTTATAAGAACTGCAAGGAAAAAGCATCAATCAGAGGTTTCAATTAACTCTCTATGGGAAACCAGGTTTTGATAAGTTTTTTGTTCGTGGAACTACTCATATTTATTTTACGACATATGACTCAGATTCTGAGGTGCCAGCTTTTAACTAATATATAAATTATCCTCATCCTTAAAACCAACAGGGACATCGCTGTATAAGGTATATCACAATGCACAATTATAGCTTCAGGGCATGATTTTAGATGAAAATGTAACATATACAATAAAAGAAAATTCCATTTGTATTATGACCTGATTTTGCTTCTAAAGTGACTCTGTACACGTGGAGAACTCGGTACACTGTCCAACCAGCACAGAAATGATGGGCCCACGCTTATGGCTTAAGGCCATAAGATTATTAAAACCATGGGTTTAATTCCTGGCTGCCACACGTCCTTCTTTAGCAACTTTGCGTAAAAACCCCTTCCCTCCCTTTCTGTGTCCGTATCCTGCATCGGTAAAACAAGACTCTGTTCCCTCTTCCCTCAACTTTGTCTTTCCTTTCCTTTTGTGCTAAACTGTCTCTATATAAACTCTGTGACGCCTGCTTTCCTCTGAACGCCTATTAAACTCTGTTTTCTAATTCGAACAAATCCAAACACAAACATACCGAATCCATTTTTTCTGAAGTATTTTAAGTGGATTTTTGTTTTGTTTCTTTTAGTTCTTGATCACTGGCCATGAAAGAATTCCAGTGTCTCCAGAAAGCTGGGTTTGTCCATGAGAGGAATGCCAGCTTAACAAATCAGTAGCTTTGGGGTACTTAAGGAGGTCCTAGGAATAAAACAGTTGTTTTTCTTTATTGGGACGGATACATGATTAATATATTTGTTTTAGTATGTGCTATGCATGCAGCTTCGTTGCGTTTTACAAGGAGTAACAAATAATCAGTCGCCGACTAGTCACTTGAAATCCCCTTTGGATTTCATCACTGCTTTGAATGGTGTTTCACAAGGCAAACAGAAAAGAATTTTCTTTTCAAAGGGAAGAGAAAACAGCCTTGCTTAAGCAGTGTTGCTCTCTGTCCCTGCGGGATGCACAAATAACCTATGACTGTGACTTCAATGAATTTAGTTAACTACAGCTAAATTGCATCACCGAGCCCCTCTGTACCAGCTCTGCAATAGTTAATGAACATGGTGGGGAGAGCAGATATTTCTTCAAAACAACTCATCAAGTAAGCTGCCTCTGCTTAACAGATGTAAAGGCAGGGCCCAAAGTGGAAGCTGGCAGAAGCAGATGGTGCCTAAGGGCAGCTTTCTGTTCCAGTGCTCCGGGGGGCAGGTTAGGCAGCCTGGGAGGGGGAGCGAGGTGGGGGCTGTATTTTTCGGCAGCAGGTAAAATCCATTTGTCACACCAGCTCCAACTGGGCTTTCAGCACAAAAGTTTAATATCTGAAACCAATGAGGCATTCTGCTCGCCGACTGCAGCGAGGCAGGAAAACCTCTCGGAGCTCTGTGGAGCCCCAGCCTTCTTCAGCAGGGAAAGATGTCAAACTCCTCATTCTGAACCACTTGCTTTTTTTTCTCTCTTTCTTTTTCAAACAAATAAAAAATGGGTATGCAAAGGGAAGTGTTTTATCTTATTATACCTTCAGGGAAAGAACACAAAATGACGAAAGTAAGTGTGTTTTCTTTCTCTGTTCTCCACAGAATAACATCAGTAACCTCATAAAGCAGCCCCTGCTTTCTCCTTCTCTGAAATACAGACACATACATTGCGGCACCAGCAATAAATTTCCATTGCCTCCAACTTCTAACATTGCCAAGGTATGTGCCATAGAGAGCATTTTTATGAGCCGGTCTTTGACTGCCAGGATTTCGCCTTCATAAAGAAGAGATTTTAGTCCATTCTGTCTATTTATTTTGTGTAGAGGAATCGAGGTCAATAAACCATGGAGAAATTCACTCTACCTTATTCCATTTCAGACTTTTGTCATCCACGCTTTATCGAGTATCTGAATGAATTTTTAATATCATGCCACAAAATGCTTTGGTCTTCTATCATATGCTGGGACTCTATAAATCTGATAACACTTGGGAGTTCTCAAATATACTCAGCACTGAAGAAACAGCTTTAAAGTTTAGTCATTCTGATGAAATGTAAGAGCTTATATCAGTGACAGGTTGACAGAAAAAGCTGTTTTCCTTTCCATTTCACAGACTTCCACGTATGAACGCCATTGAAACATGTCAGGACTTTCTCTGAGTCTATGAAGACAGAGATGGCATCTGCTCCCAGTGGGGAGCCCTTCTAACCAGTAATACTGTAAAATTTCATGATTCTGAAACCTGATTGACAGCCAAAGGACGGGCAGGGAGGAGGTGTTTACTGTATTTTATAGGAGAGCATCAATTGCTTGTCTTGGCACATGATGTATATTTTTATGGCATACAATGCCACTTTCAGCACACTTTTTTAAAGTAAAATGCATTCATGTTGGCTGAACAGGTTTATAATTTCCTGTTGCTGGAAAAAAATACGCCTTTTTTTTTTAAAACTAGGCATTAACCCTACACGCTCATCACTACAGTTTTAGGTAAGTGGGCAAAAGACAAAGACCTTAGCCTCCGCAAACAGATTTACTCGATCAGCAGCCCAGCACAGAAGTACATTTGCTTCTCACAGCACCATTAAAAAGCTGATCCCACCTTCCAACGACAGCAGATAGAGGAAACGGATCCGCTGACTCTATGGTCTACTAAATATTACCTCGTACCACTGTGGACAAACTGAGAATTTACTGAATTTAGTCAGCAACACGCACATAACTACCGTTTTCAGAAACTCATTTAAATAGTACACAAATGCTTCCCGCAAACTTCAGTTCAAACTCCCAAGCAGTTAATTCCACTGCAGTATGTCTGCACGTATGGGCTCGCGTTTGCCCCTCTAAGGTACATAAATTGTTCCTTATTTCACCACATAGTGTAACACAGCAGTTTTCAACCTGTGATTTGTAGAATCCTGAAATCCCACAAATGTCGTCCAAGAGAGATCTACGTCACAAGGAAGAATAGCAAACCACTAGTGGGTAGCTTTACATTTACTAGATAATTCTACACCTTCAAAAGAAAGTTTTTAGGGATGCACAATTCAAAAAAACCTTGCAAACCACTACAGGGCTTGCAAACGTACCAAACCCACGACCCCTTAGTGTTCACATCATGATACAAACTCTTCCCGACAAAAAGGCAAAACGAAAGGATGGCAGGGACTGAATGAGGCGGACATCAAATCTGAAGTACTTAACAAACAAATGATCTTGCAATGAAAGATTGCAGCAAGCACTGTGTGGGCATGGATTTGGAGGAGGGATTCACCTGTGTACACAGAGCTAGGGCTCTTCTCAGTTGTCGCTTGAGAACAACTGTGGAAGTACCCAGAAAAACAGACATTTTCAGAGTCTCATCTCCTGCCTTTTACCTCCTCTGAAATCCCTGTGCATGAAAGAGGGAGGAGAGATTCAAATGCTCACATTAATTAGGTTATTGTTTATTTTGTCATGCCGAGGTAGGTGTTGGTGACATGGACTATGGTATAAAAAATTTAGATTAGTCACAGCCACAGGAAAAATTCAACCAATTAAAGGTTCTCTGGAACTTCTGAGGTTAGAAAGAGTGGGACTTCTAGGAAAACCTTCAATACATTATTCAGAAATATTGTCATCTGACTTCTGGAAATGTAAGTATTTCATCCACACACTTAATCATATCCTAGCAATGCTGTGAGATATGCGTGCGTGAAGGCATTTTAACTACTTTGGTTCTGATTCAGATAATATTATGGATAACTATAACAGATGGCATTCACCATTCTGCTGCTTTAGAAGACAAAGCTTTTCTAGCCAACTGCCACTCTTCTCCCTTCTGCTTTTCTTTACTAAGGATATGTCAAGGTGAAATAAAGTAAGGTTCAGGCCCTTACGTACCAGCAAGCATCAACAGGACATTTGCGATGCCAAATGGCATAGATGGGAAAAGAGAAATAATTAAATACAGAAAGGATGAAGCAGAAGTAAAGCAAACTAAATATGCAAAAGATGAGGGACACACCCAGGAACTCAGGTGATTTTATTATACAATAAGAAAAGACAAAGTCATCCCTTTATAACTATTTTTCCTTCTCTTCGTTGGGAAGGAAAGTGATTAGCTGTACTCATACGTGTTTATAGACACAATTCGGTCTGTCTTAGTTGACTTCCGTGGGGAGGAGACTATTAGGAGAATAGGCTTCTACTTATAGCAGGCACCTACTGATCAGTCGAAGGGCTATTGATTCTTGGCTCCTAGGAAAGAGCTTGTTTCAATGTACGTCAAGTACACACTCTACACTGCTGAAAACTTCCAATAGCATCGGCCTTATTCTTGTAACAATTATGACAATTTTAGATTGACATAATTGTGAAAATTCTGAAGTTGTTCAGTGTTCACCATGCTACTTATGTTACTGCAATAAGGCCGTGTTTATTTTAGCAGTTAAAGAAGGTAATGTTAGCAAAAGTTCAACTTCAAAGGACTTCCAAGTTAATTGTGGACCATAGCCTCCTAGGAAGCAAAAGAAATACTCTTATCTGCACCTTCAATCTTACAAAACTGAGTTAGAAACTTCAGGAGGACAAAGTGCAGCGTTTTAGGGGTGGAATTTCAAAGGAGAACACTATGGGGTTATTTCCCTATTAGTCTGATTAGCATTCGAAAATAGTTTATTCTAGGGTTGGCATGCATCTTGAGAGAGATTCAGAGGAAAAGCAATTTTTAGAACTCTCTCATCCCTCCCTGTTTTAACCACTCCAACCGCAAGATAATCTGAGAGTCACGTGCTCTTCCAAACGCAGAGCTGTGTCAGTTTATATCTCTGTCCTCTGCTCTGTCATTATTGTTCTTCATTAACACAATCTGAAAGTGTATTTTTTTTAGACTTAGAGTTTTTGCAAACTATTTGGATTATTTCACACGTAATGGACTGGTACTGTTAGAAGAATTCCGTATTATTCTGGGCCAAATAGAGAGTGTAGTATATGACATATTGTATGGTGCTGAACACTACAGCCAGAACAGGAAAATAGTCTGAGTAGTTATTATCAGTTTGCTTTATAAGTATGTTATTTACAATACGCAACAGATGTTCTCCGAATGTTAATGGGAAAATACAGTCCTTTTATTTATTTCTTTTCTGACAGACTAAAAAGTGCAACTAATATAATAATAATCTTGGAAAATCCAAAGATTACTTCACAATTTGGAAAATGCTGTGTTGAGTCATTAGTCTTATTATCTGGTATTTTCATAACTCGCTAGATAAACACTGGAAACTATGATTTTCTGGTAATGATCCTTTATATGTGCAAAAACAGGCCTCCAAGAAATCTCAATTAAGCCTAAGAAACAGTGTTTTTAAATTAACCCCAGCCCCCCAAATACTGCATTACTGTGTGCCTGTGTGCGCATGTGCACATGTGCAGGGCTGCCCTCCCCACGAAGGGATGGGATCGGCACTGCCGAGCTCTAAGTCCTGGTTGCTCCCCTGCTAACTGCTACCAGAATGTTTTCTTTAGCTTGGTGCTTTTCAGTCTGCGATCTGTGAACCCAAGGGATTCACGTACTCCTCGTACGAGGGGCTCTAAAAATGGACTTGGTTTGTTTTACTCTATTGGGGTCCTTAATTCCATTGAAAAAAGCTGAAGGGAGTCCATCTGCTGAAAAAATGGCAAAACTTCTGCTACCCCACCAAGCCCCTGTTCTTCAGGAGCACAGGCTTAAAGTTCATTCCTGATGTTTGCCACGGAGCTATAAATTGCCCCCATGCGCAGTACAAATGATTACTTAGGCAGATAAAATTGAACACAGTGTTTTTACACTGCAGAACTGTTATGTGATCTTGCTTGGAGAAGATCAGGCACAGAATCATACCTGGAGCGCACACGTTCTGGGGGTGGGGGGTGACCATTCTTTGTTTGGATGTAAAAGCTATGGACACCACCGGCTTTCCCCTTCCAACTCTACGTTATCTGATTTTCCTGTATGAACACTATTACACAGCACTGACAACTGGTAGGTGTGACACCGGAGCATAGGAGGACAAAACGCTTGATTATCCATGGTCTTGTGCCTTGTACAGTCACTCAGGCAGCCTACAAAGTGTCTCTGAAATACTATTAGCCTGAAACGGTAATTTTTTCACCAGTCCTTCAGGGATAAAGTGGAAGCTGGTGCCTTTGTTATCTTCTATCTGCGTGGCACAGATCACACTACTGAGACGTGTAATTTCACTTAATTTTTTGCCTGGCTTTCTATGAAAACAAGTTTTATGCAAACAGGCTGTCAGTCTACCCAGCCCTAGTAATTTTCAAACCCCCCATTCCCTTTCAATTACATTTGATAGAGATCTAAAAAACATCAAGTTATGAGAAGTTTTATGCAAATCAGTAACTCTAGTACAGGAAAGAGAGCTAGAGCTCAGCCGTTTTACGAGCCAGCTGACCAACCAGCGAAACCCAGGCTACGTCGTTTGCAGGGCCAGAGAAGGAATACACGCCAGAGGCAGAAGTACGGAACGTGTGCATGGGCAGAGGGGAGAGACAGTGGTTGTACCACACAGGACACAAATCTAAGGCAGTTCGCCTTCATTATTCTCCCTGCTCGTAGCACAGCTTGTTTTAGCCATGCCACGAAAATGAGGTGCGACATGGTCGCACAGCCCTTATTCAGTGATGCTCTTTCAAAACAAAAAACTCGCCGCCTCTGCCCAAAGAAATCCAGTTTATGACAATATCGCAACGGAAGAAATCTTGATTATTTCATAGTTTTCTTCCCGTCTCAGCGCAGCAGTTGGGCAAATAACATTCATCGCTACTGTACATGACAGGTAAAGAAAAAAAATGTAGCAGCCACATCTGGTATCATTAATACTTTAGCAGACTTCCTATTTTTAAATTAGTATCATTCTGCAAGCAAAATGACAGCTCCTCACAGAGCCTACGAATCTGCAGAAACAAAGGAACAAACAAACTAGCAGTTTACCAGTACAGCTGCAGACAGCTCTGACAAGCTTTTCAAAGCACTCAAACTAGTAGAGCCTGATTCTGCCGAGGCACCGGAACGCCAGGCTGGCATTTTTCTAGGAGTTTTTCCAGGTGAAAAGTGAGCTAATAAACTACTCGCCATCCGCCACTGCCAGCTGGGACGGGTGCACATTGCGGGAGCCACCTGCGACTCTGCTGAATGGACCAGGTGCACCCGTAACATTTCATCAGCGCTGCCAAGGGGGCCCAGGCGACAGAAATCAGCTGGATTTATAGGTCGGTTTAAGCCAGCTCGCTGCCGAGCCCTTCCAGCTCCTCTTTGGAGGAACCTCCACAAAGCCTAGGGCTCTTTCCTACAATATCTCCCACTCAAAGGTAGATGGGGCAGGGGGGAACCGACCTCCTCCTCACAGCATAAACTCAGTCTGACTTACTGTAGTTCTCTTCAGGTGTGAATACCTGAAAAAGGTAATAACAGGAGAACAAAACAAGCTGTCGGTAATAGCTGTGCTCTGGCAGGAGCGGAACAGAGCCAGCTCTGACCCTGGCATATTGTGTCTTTTGGCTCCAGAAGGCAATTGCTCACAAAATCAATTGCTTCTGCAACACAAACGCACGTATACACAAATGAACTGCGGTACAGACTTCAGGAAATATCAGTCTCCTGAGGTAACCGCAAGCTTAAAATTAGGCTTGAGGATGACAAAAAAGTCTGTCTGTCTGTGTCCTGACGTGTTTCATCCATCTCGGGGAGTTACCAAGGCTTCATCTACTCCGCTTACTTACGTCAATGAAATCAAACAGCCTCTTGCAACAACCACAGGAAGTTCTCCACATGTTCGCTGAGGCATCTGGAGCTTTTCCCATTATTTAATTCTCACTTGGTTGCCAATTCAAAACACCAAAACAGAAAGCACAGACATTTCTCAGTCTTTCCTCATGAGGGATTTACCCATGTAAATCCCATCACAGAATAATGTCTCTGGGTAAATTTAAAGATAAAATTTTCCATTCTCGTCGAGCGCTTGAATTTTCTCAGGTGCTCCATCTTACTGCCAATCTGGAAGTACCTACAGCAGTACAAAATGAACTATCAAATAATCACTGTTGGTTTGCATTGTGTGTTGTACATAAAAGCATTGCCCAAACTGACTTCTACTGCTACCTGCTACCTATAATACATTTGCAGATAAAGAAATCAATGTACTGAGGAACTGAATAAGTCTTAGAAAGTCTCTGCTGGGAATTAATCTGTGCAGTTCTTTTACTTCAGTTACTGTAGGTCTCAGAAGAAAAATAAAAAACCCAAACCCACCGAGGTCAGATTTTAATCTCTGTAATGAAGAAATGGAATCTGATCTTTGGATAGAAAACCTGCTTGTTCCTGCCTCTTTTAAGGACCTTTCCACGTCTGGATTTCTCCAGCCCTTTACTGACTCTTGTCGCTTTGCCCAGACTAAAATCCCTCTTGTGCAGCTGTGCTACCTGGAAGAGCCGGGTGGTTGGACATCCTCCTCAGCCTCCAGAGGCTGCTTTTTTATTTTTCCCCAGCTTCTCTTCTTTTTAAACTAGGATATTAGTTCTCACTTACGCACCCATTAAATACAGTCAGAGTGGAGGATGCAGAGCACCTACCACAACCTGGGCAGGTTCTTTAACTTTTTAACCTTTACCTTTAGAAACTTCCATATTTAAAAAGAAGCTTGTTTGCAGGATGCTTTGCAAGGTATGGCACGTATTACTTCTCTAGCCGGGCGGGGGAAATCTACCCATAGCCGTCAGCTGAAGCAAAGCAGACAGCACCATAAGCACATCATTGACCAAAGGAAAACTTTATGAACAAAGCAACAACTAATTATGGAACTCTCTATTTCGATACTAAGACTTAGCACGTCTCGACCGCAATACTGCTCACCAGCTAGCAGACAAACCGTATTATCTTCTAATAACCAAGTAGATAAAATAATTGAAAATCCACAAGCTTGCATTTGCAGAAGACCCTCCAAAATCTGGGGGTTTCATGGCAAGGTCTGACTTGCCATGCCTTGTGAAGCCAGCAGGCTGGAAGGGAGAGCATCACTAGGGTTCACACTCAAAGCAGCTTCCAAGGAGACCCACAGAGAGAAGTCCCAGTCTCTCCGGACAGCGAGGCACTACCCTGGCTTCCCATGGACCAGTTATTGGGTCAAAACATTATATTAAGGCTGAGCGTTCTGCTTCTAGGTTGCAGTCCTTTTGATCAGGTTACTATGGAGCACGCTGGCATTACGGGCCCGTGTGATGTATGTTTGCTGTCAATGCTGAAATAACACTAAATGTGACTGAGCGGGCCCCACCTGCCGAGCAATATGTTCTCAATCCCTCCGGCAGAGCTGTGTGCCGTGCGGCTAGGAAAAACTTCCTCCCACCCAGCACATGGCAGGGCACTGAGATACACGCTCACGTATGGGCGATGGGACGTGCCGTAGAGTAGACCCCCCCCCTTTCACTTGCTTGTCCCTCCCTCTTACATATTTACCAAAAAAAAAGAAAAAACAAACAAAACAAAAAAAAAAAGGGGGGGGGGGAGAAAGAAGGGAAAGAATCACAGCCTGTTAATCGCATACATCATTACCACAATTGGCTGAGAAGTTGGCTTGTTGACGATTGATTCATGAGCTGCTGTTGCAAGCCAAGAAGAGAGAGAGAAGATGGAAATATCCTTATTTATTTATTTGTAAGTACAGCAGGAGGCTCTCCCGAATGTTGGTGAAGACCACAGTTCAGGCTAATACACGGGAGGTTGCTCTCTGCCTGCCACAGGAGCTCACACCGCGACACTGATTTCTTCCTGAATTGATCGACACGATCGCTCTGTACCACCTGTAGTTTTCTCATCACAGACAAGAATTGGCAGGGCAAGGAACCAGGACACATCCTTTTTTGAGAAGGGGAGGTGTTGCGGTTTTGATGGCGCCTCTGGAAATACCAGCAGGTTGAATGCAGATGAGTTTCTTGCTCATTCATGCATTATCGCTGCCTGCGCCTACGGCCCGTGCCGTGATACCTCAGAGAAGCAAAGTAGTTCCCAACTCTCAGCACACATAACAAATGGAAAAGGATGAGCTCCATCCCATCTGGTGAGCAAGCTCTCTGCAGGTCACATTAAACAGCATAATTAATAGTTTCAGACTAAATGCATGCAACCCTCCTCTTTCACAGAAAAATAATGCCTTCAAAAAGCAGTAGAATTTTTTTTACCACTGTGCTGCTACAAAGAAATAGTGTTAAATTAGTTTTTCCTCTCACACCAATTTCATTTGGAGCAATTTCACTGTTTCAGAACTGCACGTTATGTATCATAATACAGCAAAACAATTATTGAGACTCATCCACACAGCAGCAGGCTTTTGCTGTGCCAAATTTCCTATTAAATAGATTCTTCTGAACCTTCACTAATTGCTGTCTATATTAAGTTACATTATAAAATTAATCCAAACTATTAAACAATTATGGGTATTTCTTCCCGTGAAAAAAGGGAGCAAGTTTCAGGAAAGGAGGGCTATGAAATATGGACAACAGAGTCCTTTCACTCCTACTTCCTCATATGATTTCTGTAGCAGGACACTCATAAATCAAGAAAGCAATACTATCAGAAGTTTTAAATGTTTCTGGGTTTTGATATTTAAAACATTTAGAAGTTCTGTTCAGTTTTATTCATCCGCTTACATGTCTATATAGAATGTCTAAAAATCCTGTCACAGCAGCAGAGCAACAAACACGTAGACAAGGGAACCACATCAGAAGGACGTGGTGAGAGCCTGCTCAGTCCAATTTCTTAGGACCAATGCAGATGGCATTTTATTCCCTTAGCAGCAAGACGCTTTACGCAGCCTGGGTGGTGTTTTTGTTCCCAGTACTTCAGAGCTGAAAAGTACGTATATAAGTATGTCCTAGAATACAAGGGTGGATATTCTTATTATTCATGTAAGTAGAGATTTTCGAAGACAAGTTGTTAATAGCTGACATCCACTAACAGGTGGAAACAAACCTGAGACATCATAAAGCATCAGCCCTAAGAAAGGCTGAGTACGTGGCCCAGGGAGGTGATACCTCATGGATAACGACCACAAGAGCTCTCCTTGAACAACCTGGCTTCCCGCTGCGCCGGACGGACTGTCCTCTGATTGTAAGGTTTGGGCTTTTTAAATTACATGAACCAAAGCAATTCTGATCATTTCTGCTTTGGAGCCCCTTGTTTAGTATGCGGTAAAATGAGATGAGCTTACTCCCCATTGGTTCCTGAACAGCCCTCACATGTTAAAGACTTATGGACACCGCTAATCTGTGACAAACCCAAGAAGTGTAATTAGTCCTGCCAAACCATCTGTCAGGCCTGAGAGACTTGGATGATATTTGGGAAAGCATCTAAACATGTGTGTGCTTGTCCTAAGTCCCAGACCATCAAAACTTGGCCAACAGCTGGGTAAAACAGGATTTGACACTTCTGTTGAAAAGGCCAGAGAAAGAAAATGCTGCTAATACAGAAAGGCACCTAGTATTAGTCACTTCAAAATCCTGTTATAAATGATCAGCCCAGAACTGAGAGTAACTGACAGTAATTAAAACTGTCCTGACACTCCCACGGCAAAGACATAAAATCCATCGCAGCAGTCACAAGCGGCCCAGAAATACTGTACGAGCACCGTAACTGAGCTTTAAAATCTGTACGTGTTTTGGTTTACCATTAAACCACCTTCTGATACCACACATCAACAGCAGCTCTCCAAGAGGCGTTCTCGGGGGAGCCAAAAAGACAAAGATGGAATCGAGTGGGAAGGTGTCCGTCTCAAAGGAAAGGCCCAGCCTTAACATACGCTTCTCCTGAAACGAATTAGCACGACTGGTGTTCACAGCGTCTTCATAGCGGCTGGTCTGTTTGGCCAGAATAACTCGAGTGGTTCCCTTATCATGCTGCTCTCCAAGAAAACACTTCTGATACATTTCACAGCAGAACCGTGAACAGAAAAGGGAGAGGGAAAAAAAAAAAAAAAACAAACGTTAGCTTGAGAGTATTTCTGTAAGCTACGCTCTGCCATGAGACAAAGCATACAGATTTAGTGCTTGTATATTAACACCATAATGTAATGAATAACATAAGGATGGTTAAAAACTGGTCAAGCCTGGACAAGTCAGAGAGCACGAGGCAGTGCTTCTGACTGACAAAAGCCTTTGCAAGCACTCTTACCACTGAGATCTGTTCATCCGTGTGGTCAGTATACGCCCAAGGGCCAAAGCCCCCAGTTAAACAAACTGCATTCACTGGAGAAACGCTGTCTATAAACACGGTTACAATGATTTTGGTTAACTTCGTCTTTGCCAAAATTTGCTGCTATTTGAAAGTAAACATTTTTCACAGAAGAATCATAACACAGTTGAGAATCATGTTGAGAAGCTCCAGAGGAAAACCAGAGTTTTCCTTTAACGGTTTTACTGGTCTGGAAGACTGTCAGCAGTGACAGTCAGCTAATCCTGACTGTTTACTGGGATGGATGCGGGACACTCTCACGATCAGTTACCCTACTGCAGTTCCAAAGAGCATGATCTCTGGGTTGCTTAGGAAGCAGTTGGTTTTTTACCCTCTCAAATTGTATTCCAGGTACTTATCTGATTTGATTCAAATCCCTTTGTCTTTTGAGACAGTTACTGGACGCCCCACTCTGATCAGGCAGAGCAAGGACCAGTGTCTGCATCCCACCGCACACCCCACGATTCTGCTCACACATGAGACATGCTCCAACGCACAAACACACATGTACAGCCATCTCTGGTCTAGAAATAGTTATTTCAATGAAACTGCATTTTTACACAGAAGCTTGAGAAAAAGTACAAAGAGGAACAAATACAAACTTTGAACTTGTAAATTGTCTAGGAGCACAAGTGCCATCCTCCAGGCCACGCTGTAAGTCATGAGAGGATGAAGTTGTGCCATAAGCACTTGCATCTCTTGATGTCAAACAAGAAGCAAGTCTGGGTACACAAAAAGAGCCAGATCAGCTATTAGACTGGTTTTTTACGTTAAATACTCCCACCCATCTTTGTATTTCAGAACAGAAATTGCTGGTAGTGTTGTCATACTAGGCATGGCTAAAGACATAGTCAAGCTTCAGAGATTTCACAGTTCAAGTATCTTTAATGCAGAATGCATTCAAGGTTTCAACTCCTCATCTGCTTTTAACAGCTCCCTCAAAATTTCTCTGTTTAGACAACCTTGAAAAAACATCAGAGGATCTGATTGTTTACAATCACAATCTAGCTGTAGTTAAGAAAAATGACAAAGCCCGTTAATTTTCAGGGATGGAGGAGTGTGTGCGGTGACCTCTCCAAACACTGACAGACACTAAAAAGCCTCTCCGTTGGTTTAACCGGATTTCTTGAAGTCACTACTTGTAAAAGGAACATGTGCAGGGATACAAAGTGAGCGTCCCCATGGTACTGTCATATATGCCAGAGCTCTACAGATTATTAATACATGGGCTTGCCCCCTTCATTCTACAAGAGCTCTCGTAATGCCTCAAATTAATTGGAGGAGAGTTCAGCAGCTCCAAAGAGATGATTAAGATCAATTATTAATTCCACTTCCTATTCTTTTATCTGTATTAAACTTCAGGATTAGAACCCCACTAACGAAACAGTAAGTATAATAAATAGTACACACCTAGCTCTTGAATAAAATAATAATTAGAACAAATAATTCCCGCACGTTCTGAAATTTCTCAGTCAGACCATCCTGTCGTATGAAAGAAATGTAATTGCACTTTCTCTTTGAAGTAAGTCGATGTTATTTTCTGATTTTTCTTTTTGGGAAAATAAGACAAGTGGAGTTTAAGGGGCGTGCCCTCAAGAAGTTTAGGGGTAGATGCAAAACGCAGGCAACAGACAACAAAAAAAAGAGATGTCGTTTTTCTTTTTCTTGTATCTGAAAACAGACCGAGAGTTTGTAGATATACGCGGTGGCTGAGGAGGGTGTTTGTTTAAAATCTGTATTTGCCGGAGTTCTCTGGAGGATCAGAGAGTGGGAATGAGAGATCTTCGCATCTTAACCAAAGAACCAGAATGTGAAAGACATTAAGCAGGAGTGGTGCTGAGCTGGTACTAACAAACAGAAACAAAGAACAGAAAGGTTAAAAATGTTCCAACTAAAATCCTCTTCCTCTTTCAACCGCTTGAGCTTTAGACTTTTAATCCCAAGAGCTCTCCAGTTTTCTACTGTCTCTCCTAGGAAAACCAGAGAAGTCTGGATCTGATACTTCTGAAAGGAAAAAAAAAAAAAAGAACTAAACAAACACCCTTTCAAAACGTTTTGTACAACCTAACGAAGCAAATGGGACACAAGCAGACTGTTTTTTTTTCCCCCCCTCCTCCCTTGCAGGTCACCTTTATCCATGACACACAGCAACAAAAGCAGAAAAATGAAAGTTAAGGCCAACAGCCTGTCCTTAACTCGTCCTGCTGTGCTTTGGTACTGCAGGGCTCGCAGATTAATGTGGATGTCACACAGCATATGCTGTAAAAACGAGGCACCGCAGGACGTGTTAAGAATGGAGGGTAAGGCTTTGGGCATTCTTATCAAGGTAAAGCTCACAGACCCGAAATGGTACATCTCTATGGATTTAGGCTTTTGTTACTTGGATCTCTTCCCTCAGATTTGCAGCCAGGAATATTATGGTCATTGAACTCGTGCATCTGGCTTTCCTGAGCCCTGAATTATGCAACTTTGCCTGAGCACTTTTGCCTTTCTTTTTAAAACAATACATGCATTCCAGCTATCGTGAACACATTGAGATCCCTCAGATCTCTGATCTTCATAGGCAGGTGCACAATACAACACAAAGCTTTTGTATGAGCTGATTTTTTTATTTTGCAGAGTAGACAAAAGACTTCAAACAAGCAGAATATAAGAGAGTAATGTGTTGTACAAATGCTAAAGCAAATTACTGGGGGAAAAATGAAAGTCCAGTGTGAAAACAAGCAGAATTCCATGTACAAGCCTTGTTCTCCAAGATTTTTGCCAGTTAGCAGAAGCTAAGAGCTACCAAAGTGCAAGTCTTCATACATTTCACATAAGGACAATGGCTGCACATTTAAAATGACAAGTACTTCTTTCACCTTGGGGTCAAAATCCATTTCAACAGTATCTCA